>NC_056563.1:3420077-3433985 GCF_013358625.1 Macadamia integrifolia | reverse complement strand
AAAACAAGGAAAAAGAAAAAAAAGAAAAGTGGAGGACCAAGTAACAATCAACGATTACAAGAACAACAACCAACTCCTGCACCAACTACTGCACCAACTCCTACACAACTGATGGATAACACATATCCCAGTTACATGTCACTTATGGTGAGTAGGTTTAGTTTGTTATGTTGTTTGTTGCATTTTTTATTTTTCTTATTTAATATGGATTACCCTAATATTCAATGTCACTTGCAGGATTCTATTTCCCATATATCATCTCAAGCATCTGCAGCTTATCAATCACTGGATGAAGATTATATTCAGATTCAACTAATAAGGACTTCTTTTTTTACTATTAAGTTCAGTTAATGTGATGGATTTTTTTGTGCTATTAAAACACACAGTTTCATTGGATCTTTATTTTTGTGCTTATGAGGTTGTAGTCCAGGATTCTATTTTTTTTTATTGATTTTTAGCCTATAATGTATTAACAATCTTTTTTTGTAGGTAAGACGTCTTTAGCTCAAATTGGTAGAGCATCTGGGCTAGTGCCCAAGTTATGGTGGTTTGAATCCACCAAGACTTTGAAAAGTGAATGCACTGGTTGTCTTACATTATGATTTGTTAACTTGCAAGTTTTAATGGCTGATTAGTTGATTGATTAGATTTGGTTTTGCTTTCTTTGTTGACTTGCATGTTTTATAATTTGTTAACTTGCAGCTTGGTTTGTTCTGTCTCTGTTACTACTCATTCTTTGAGTCCTAGCTATATGGACATGGTTTGGTGTTCCTTTTCTTTCTGCCAGTTTCAGATGTGCATAACCCCAATTTGGGAACTTAATGGTGTATATTGCATTTTGGTTTTCCATAGTATTTCCCTTATTATAATGTGATGGTTGGGTTCATACTTCAGAGGGGAGTTATGGGAGAAAGAAAAAAAATCTGCCCAGAATTCCTCCTCCTCAGGCTATCACAGGGTCTTCTTGAGTCACAGACCGGCAGCAACAATTTTGGTTGACCAACTTAATGGTGCTGCTGTACAACTAATGATGTTGTCTTCCTGCTCATACTACTACTGCATGTTGTCCAAACTTGAAGCAAGCAAACTGAGGAGTGTAGTAGTTGCTGTCTAAGTTGAATTCTTGCTGCAAGTGCTCTTCTTGTTGCTGTACATGCTCAGGATGGTAAGGAATTCATCCCTAAATTAAAGATCATTCCATTTTTCAAGCATGCAGCCACCCAGGATTGGGAACCTTGGAATGCATGTGAGGGAATTGAAATGAATTTATATATATATATATATATGCATGCATGCTGCCCCTGTATTGCTTGGGTGGAATTCACTTTTCTACTAGTCTCTGCAGTCTCTCATAGCTAAATTTGAGCTAGGATGTGTGGGAGTGGACCAAGAAGAAATCAAGTAATTTGCAAGAACTTTTCTGGAAACTATAGAAAAAGTTACATTTCTTGTGGTGTGTTTCAGGGAAGGGTGGAAGCTTGGAGCATTAAACTGTTTATTATAATTGTATTTTCTTTTCTCTCTGTGGGAGTCAAAGATAGAGGAGGTTTAGGAAAAAAGTTGTCTAAACTTTCTTTCTCTCCATGGAGTGTATACTCGGTTTGTTTGACTTGGTCACTTCACATAGTGGGGATTGGGGTTCTACCTGGGTGGGAATTGTATCATTAGACCAAGATACCTCTATTATATTTTGGAAAACAACATTCGAACTTCGAATTGATAAATTTAAGGTTGTTATTCAAAATTTTGTACTACATTTCAGTAAGATAATAGTGCAATAACAGTTCCAGAATAGAAGAACCAAGTACACCCAAATGGAGAAATAAATCAGCTTAGGGAGGAATGATAACTTGACATAGCTGATCAAGTTAGCCTACTTTTTTGTTTGAGTTTTCTTCCTTAACAGTAGAATATGTCTGCAGAAATTCTTAGCAAAAAGAAAGAAATGATTTTTTAAAACAAGGCTCATGCTTCTCTTATTAAATAATGATTTCTTTTTCAATTACTTGTTATCTCTGATTTTCTTTCTTCACCCCTTTTATAGTACAACAGCAGAGTTTATGCTCTATTTAGTCCTCTTAATTTCATGCTTCATATATCCATACTACCTTTTAATGGCATATTTGTCATTTTCTTTTTCTCTGACTTTCTCTGTTTTGGAATGGTAACTAATTACTTCTGTATTGGATTTTATTAGATACCTTGCAAAAAATTTGATTGTTGTTGTAGGAAACTTTGCATAGGCATCCGCATGAAAATCAGTCGAATGCACTTGAAGCTCCTTCACATGGATCTGATGTGGAGGAAGCAATCCAAGAAACGGAACAGATAGAGTCATCAAGTTCTGATGTGAGTCTTTGAAAGAACTATATTTTCCCCCTCTCCCTTATCCTCTTTTCTTCTCCAAATTGATTCAATCATTGACAGAGACGTTAGTGCAGCTGGATCTAACTGGATCCAACAAAACAAAAAACAAAGCATTCTGCAACTCAAAGTTTCATTAATGTAACTATAATCTTTGAGGGTAGACCATGAGGGCATGACAGCAGTAAGGTAGACCACTTAAAAAAAAAAAAAACACACACACACACACAACTCTTGAAAAACCAGCAGAAGGACAAGACAGTAATAAGGTAGAACACATTCGTTCACTTTCAAAGTCTTGGTGGATTCGAACCACCATAACCTAGGCATTAACCTAGGTGCTCTACCATTTTGAGCAAAAGACTTCTTACCTACAAAAAAGATTGTTAGTACATTATAGTTACAAGGAAATAATCATAATAATAACCCCACATATGGTTGGCAATGACGGAACCAACTTCATTAATGAAATAATAGTTCTATTTACAAGGATGTTACATAGAAGACATAGCACGAAAGAATTAACACCCAAATACACAGGAAGATGGTTAAACCATAATAATGGTTGAGCAATGACTGATCCACTACTACTTGGTTCCGCACATTTGGACTATAGGGTGGTTGACGAATAGCCGAGATGACCCGTGTGTTCCTATTAACACTTTCATTTGAATGACTTGCTCCTGTGTCTATAGTGTCTATGCAGTCCCTCAACGCTGGGTCCAACCAAATGAAAGAACCCAGATGTTTTTCACCTAATGGACATCTGTAAAATCGTCATCCAGGATTCTTCAACGTTCTAGAAGTCCGGATGACCATCACCCCTTCACCACAGCTACACATTCGCTGTTGTGCATCCATTTCTTTGTAAAATGCAATACCCCTAAGAGAAGCTTACATAAAAAGGGCTCCGACAGTGACAAAAAAAATATAATTGACATGGATATTTGATGGACAATATACTCTATAGAGTATGTAATGCTTAAATTAACATGATATAAGAGAAGATGCCAAAAGGAAACTAGTAGAAAAAAATTCAAGGCAAAAAGCAAACATCAATGTATGGTTTATAGAATATCCTTTATATGTCATATGTCACCGATAAGTGGCTAAGAACAACCCTTTCCCCTAATATTTCAGCATTCAAAACCACAAAGCAATTTTGTGCAAAGTACAATGTAAATACTTCAAAAAAAATTCAATTTCAGAGAAAGCGAATCGAGCAAGGAACAGAGACAGAGAGACAACAAGCAAATAAAAATATTGAAATTGAAATTTTATTGAACAGAAAACCTAATATTTCAGCGTTCAAAACCACAGAGCAACTTTGTTCAGACTACAATGTAAAAGAGAGAGAGAAGGCTTTGTAGAGACATTAATATTAACATGAAAGAGAGGGTTGTTCATTCTTCGAACCATATTTCATACCTTTGCAAAGAGCGCTTCGTAACACAAGGAGAGAGCGAGTCGATCAAGAAACAGAGAGAGAGAGCAAGGAGTCAAGTGATGAAGAGTCAACAAAGAGGAAGAGTCGACAAAGGGGAGAGAGTTGAGAGCGAGAGCGAGAGAGTCGAGAGAGGGAGGGAGAGTCGACAGAGATGGTTAGGGCAGAACCAAATCGTAACAAGAGAGAGAGTCGTGAGAGAGAAAGAGAGAGATTTGTGAAACTTTCACCTTTTATTTCAAATTTATGAACCAAACCGGTTTGCTATGATACGGTTTGGTTCAAATTGGTTCTTCACTGATTCGGTTCAAATTGGTTTTATAAGTGGAATAACATCTGGACCGTTCATTTGGTATGTGACACGTGCCACTCACTGAAGTGGGTATTTCACAGAATTGCACCAGATGGGAATTGTAGATGATTTTTGTCCTATCAAATTCTATCCGTTAAAAATTATAAATTCTATTATTTCCTTCTCTTCCATTTTTTTTCCCAACTCAACAACCTACATCATGTGGGACTCAAGGCTCACAAGTATTTCATCCATTTTTATCTATTTTAAACACAGCATATAATGCAATTAAACCCAAAATCTTAGAAATCCAAGGAAGTACGGTTCTCTCCCATTAAGATGGTGAAAATTGAAAAACCTATTGTTAAGAGCAAGAGTTTTTTATCCAAGACCAACTCATGCGAAAACTTTATCTCGATAATTAAATAAAAAATAAAATAATCAAAGACTGATGGGGACTGGCTGAACGTATGGACCGGACAAGCGAAGAAATAATTGTCAGTCTAGCTAACGAAGAACAATTAAAACAAGTTGCCTAGAGCCATCTCCCTCTGCCAGTGTCATCCCAATCAACATCACTATTACTTCATTAATTGGAGTATGAATGGTCCCATTAAGGACCACGAATTGGAGTCTAAATAGTCCCATTAAGGACCAAGACCTAGGATTCTTACTTTCCCATATAAACTAATAGATTAGTAGCTCTATTCACCTAATATATAGGGAAATTCACTGCACCACCCCCTGGAGAATGCCACAATTATAAGATCAACCCCTCTATTTTACCAAATTATACTCAGACCTCTTACCGTCAATCACTATCAAGGAATATACCTTATTTGTTGATGTCAACAACTATATTTTATTTTAAATATCAAAATACCTTTATTAAATACGAAATACCAAAAATACCCTTACAATAAGTCAATATTTCTTTACCCAAATCTCTAGGTTTTGGACCCCATTCCAAGACCTAATTTACCTTTCTCCCAAAATCACCACTGTTGGACCATCGACGATCGTTCATAGCAGCGGCAATGGCAGCAGTATCAGTGATGGACGGTGACCTTGTAGCTACCCGTAGGACCTCGCAGCGACCAGGAAAAACCCCTCTGATGTGAACTATAGGAATCTGAGCCATCAGATCTTCTGATGATCTAGGGTTTCAAGAATCTGAGCAATCGCTTGATACTGTTGCTCCTTCTTCAACATCTAACGAGTCTGTCGTCCTCACCAATGATCTCAAAGACAAGATCATAAAACAAGTGGAATACTATTTAGTGATAAGAATCTTTCCACAGATAAATTTCTGATGAGCCATGCAAAGAAGGATAAAGAAGGTTTTGTTCATGTGGGTCATATTGCATCTTTCAAGAGAATGAAAAAGCTTGTTCGAGATAATTCATTGATAGTAGATGCACTCCAGAATTCAACGCAGCTTGTTGTAAGTTTAGATGGGAAGAAGGTAAAGAAAAAAGATCCATTTCCAGTAGCTGAGATGCAGGATGCTAAGTCACGGACTGTTTTGGTAGAGAATCTGCTAGAGAATTTTTCAATAGAGAGCATTAAGAGAATCTTTGGTGCTGTAGGCAATATAAAGAATATATCTTTGGGCAGCAGGGGATGATGAACTCTTGAAGTCAACTGATCACCATGATGAAACACCTGAACAAGAGGAAGAGGGGAACTTGCGAAGTGAGAGACCTGGACAGAGAAGTCAAAACAGAGGTCGATCCAAGGGCCAAAAATAGCATAACCATAACAGTCAAGGCCATGGAACTCTGCACCGTCATCCTGGTGTTGAAGGTTCAAAGCCACCTCCAGGGCCAAAAATGCCTGATGGAACTAGGGGATTCACAATGGGTCGTTGCCGGCCTCTTGTCTAATCAAAATTCAGCTTGAAGGGTCGTGGGAATTCTTAAAGATTTTGAAGGGTTACGCAAAAGAGTGTGTTGGATCAGTGTGGATTATGTGTTTTTTTCCGTAGAATACATAAGTTTGGTTTGGATAAAAAAAAAAAAAGTATAACAGTTAAAACATGAGTTTTTTAATGGTAAGAGTATAATAGTCATTTTAACTCAACACTTAACAGTGACTGACGGTACTAGAGGATTCACAATGGGTCATGGCCGGCCTCCTGTCTAATCAAAATTCAGCTTGAGGGGCCATGGGCATTCTTAAAGAGTTTGAAGGGTTATGCAAAAGAGTGTGTTGGATCAGTGTGGATTCTGTGTTTTTATCCGTAGAATACATAAAGTTTGGTTTGGATAAAAAAAAAAAAGAAGGTATAACAGTTAAAACATGAGTTTTTTAATCGTAAGGGTATAATAGTCATTTTAACTCGACACTTAACAGTGACTGACGGTACTAGAGGATTCACAATGGGTCGCGGCCGGCCTCCTGTCTAATCAAAATTCAGCTTGAAGGGTCGTGGGCATTCTTAAAGATTTTGAAGGGTTATGCAAAAGAGTGTCTTGGATCAGTGTGGATTTTGTGTTTTTATCCGTAGAATACAGAAGTTTGGTTTGGATTAAAAAAAAAAAAGGTATAATAGTTAAAACATGAGTTTTTTAATGGTAAGGGTATAACAATCATTTTAACTCGACACTTAACAATGACTGACGTAAGGGGTCTAAGTATAATTTGGTGAAACGGAGGGGGTGGTCTTATAATTGTGACATTCTCCAGAGGTGGCGCGATAAATTTCCCTATATATTAACAACCCCCCCCCCTAAAAAAAAAAAAAAAAAAGATTTGTAGCTCAGAGAATGTAAAGCATGTGATAGAACACTACCTGACAGAGTGCACATATATATCAGCGTTCACGGTCAATGGAAAAGCACACGTGAGCATCTTCAACATGGGGGCAGTTTGGTCCTTTTGCACCTATTGTGTCTTGGCACAGGTACACATTATCGGGGGACATTCTTTCTTCCTAATCTTAATTACTTGTTGGACTATTGTTAATCATTGTCAAAGCGAGAACTCAACTCAAGAGAATGTTTTAAAAGATGGAATCGGTACAGAAATGGTCTCCATATATTTCAATTTAAATCATTTTAGAATCTGCTGAAAAATGGTTGGACTTGCCCAACTTTTTGGTTAAGATCAGCAATGAAATTTTATTGTATGGAAGAATGAATGGAATGATAGAGAAGGTTAAAAGGGCAGCTCAATACTAAAAACAAAAGGCCAGCCTATCCCTCTTGGACATTTCCATCAATAGATAGAAAGACCATAAATATTAACGAAAAACCTCAAGGAAATAACTTGAGCATCCCAACTTAAATCTGACTTGCCAAACTTGACCTAATCTGTCTAATAATGACTTCTTATAAATTTCAAATCAAATATATTGACCGGATCCAATTTTTAAATCCATGACTCAATATGGATGGTTCTTATTTTATTTGGTTTAGTCTCCATAGTTTTCTTTGAACGAGTGTAGCAAATGCACAAGGCTCCTGCTATTGTTGTAAAGACGTCGGGGAGGATCATGATAATGTATGTAATCTTATTTCTACTTTTTACAGAAGTTATTTTTCGATACATGTAACAACTAAATCATAATGGAGCAACAATATCGTTGCACTAAGATCGACCTTCTCTTGCAGATTTCTTTCCTTTTCCTATTAAATTGTAGCCTTTATAGCTGGATCCCAAGATGGACCAAGGATGAAGAAATAATCAAAACAGGCATATTGGTCCCATAACATGCACACTGATCTTCCATACGCACAAAAATTTTATTGACCCACTTGATTAAAGCAGGTCTTTTTTTTTTTAGTTTATATATTTAGTGAAGAAACTTGAATATGAACGTTAGGGCTGCCATACAGACTAGTCGATCTCAATTCTCAATTTTTCTTTTGTGTCACAATCACCATTCATAGGGTGCAAGTTGAGAATGGACATTTAATTTTAAGTATCCTTGATTGGAACAATCCAGACTTTTTAGTGAGGATAATGATGTGTTGGTATTTTTGAAAAAAAAAAAAAAAAAAGAACGGTCCCTCATCACATGGCCTCTGCATCCAAACATAGAGGGTGGTGAAATTACCCTCCACCCTTGTGAAACTCAAAAAATCCTCACTACATTTATCATGGGCCCCTTACTGGTATTTGACCAAAAAAAAAGATGGGTCAATCATTGACACAATATTTCAAGTAATAAGTGAAGGATCCGTGGGCCATTTTTCAGTTTGCATGGATGCCTAAGCATGCACTTTCATGGGCTCTTGTGTTGGTGCAAGGGCCACGCAATGAGGCAACAATATTTTCTCTTTCGATAGCACAGAGCTACTATGTATACTACTGACTATTCTTACTGTTGCACGGAACTTACTCACATAACCTGTATTGCTGCCCAGAGCTGTCTCATAAACCTCACACGGTAATCACTGTCGCATACATACACAGTCGTATGCCTATCCACACTGCACCACCAAGTGGTCAAGTCTACCAGATGTACACACTCATTCTGCAGCCAAGCACTCCAATCCACAATACAAATACGAACATACACATCCACAACACAAGAAATACGTGCTTCAGCCAATTGCCTACATGCACAGAGTAATTGCCACTATCGGGCTCAGTATTTACTCAATACTAATTATGACTGCACTCACAGCCAAGGAAACAGATTCCCAGTTTCCACCAATGACATACAATGGCTAAGACTTCACCCTAATTTTCTCATAATGATATGAAAGGCCGCACCTATGGCAAATAGGTTTAGATAGTTGTAACTACTAAGGAACACATAGCCCTTATGTCCAGCACCCACTGAACACCAAAAAAAATAAAGTTGGGCTTATAACAATGCCCTATAGTGAAGCACTCATACATGCAAATTTCCCCCCAAATAGACTAGAACTATCACTTATGCATTTTATCAAACATCTTGCCTACAATGATTTATAATAATGGAAATTTGGCAAAAATGAGGTTACCTTGGCAAGGAGTAACTATCGGAGATGCAATAATATCGATCTCCACTTGATGCGAACCATAACCATGTTATCTCGGTGTCGCCAATGCTTCAAAACCCCGGTTGGCACTTGGGTTTCTTGAAGCAACTCACAAGAACCAAATTCTAAGTTCTTATTCTTCTTCTTTCTTTTCTCCTTGTCTTTACTTTCATGGAGCAACAATGGCATTCACATTCACACACATACTCTCTCTCTCTCTACTTCTCTTCTTCTAGTCTTCCTTGTAAATAAAGCTTTAATGGGAAAATAATATTCTCAACAAGAACCATCAAACTCCACTAATTGGATTTGAGAAAATCTTTCTTGTGAGGCATTCAAGATACACACAAAGAGAGGGAAAAACTTTTTCTCTATTTCCCTCTTCTTCTCTTCTCTTCTATTTTCCTTTTCTTTCTCTTGGCAGCAACTAATAGAGCTTGCTGCCTTGTTTTCCAGGAGTTTCCTAAGCCTCTAATGGGGGCTATGGATGAAGTGCAAGAGGATGGAAGTCTTTCATTCAAACCCTTAGCCTTCCACGAGCTTCAACTCATTTTTTCTATCACCTTAGCAACCCCTCTGCCTGATTTCTTCCCTTTGATGTGTAGAACTTGGAGAGATGAAGAATCTTCAACTTGAATCACCCAAATCCGAGTTAAAATGAGGGAGATATGACCATTTGAAGTTCGAGCAATGAGATAGTCTGAAATAGAATCTTCGTAGGGGTGGCGTAGGCTACACCGGCGGCACGTGCAATAGATGCGCAGATCTGGCCGTAGATCTCATCAAAATGTATCTCTTAATCTGAACCGTTCGATTGAACCAACGGACAATAGATCTAAACTATAGATTTTGAATCTCGATGACGTCATCATGACATACGCGCTGACATTGTCAGACACATTGTCGATCACCGATTGGTTGGTGTAGTGAGTTTCACGGTACGTTGTCGGCTAACTTTAATGAAGCTCCATCGATCTTGACCAATAGATCGAAACCTATATGATATGATTGGCTCAGATCAAGATATAGAGAATCTCTTTATAGATTATATGCACATGCGCTACACAAAATCAAGACTCAATATGGTGAGGCACCACACCATCATATCTAATACACTTCACAAATGATAAGCCTCGGATAAGCATCTTCAATGCAAGCTCTTGCACGAACCGTCAGATCTGAATCTGACCGACGTGGCTCAATCTGAGTCGTGTATTAAGAATCCCTCTAATTCTCTTATATACACATAAACCCCTGCCTTCATATTTCCATTGCTAAAGACCCCTTATCAACTAAGACCTTTAAAATCTCAAAATTATATAAAAGCCCTTTAAATTTCCAAAGTAAATTCCAAAAAATCCACCCAACACCGAGAGCAAATTGATGAATTTACGGTTTGGATTTTCGAACCGATTTTACGGAAATACTTATAACTTTTTCATACAATATCCGATCGAGATAAAATGAAGTGCGTTGGAATCGTAACTGGACGCTCTACGACTTTCCAAATACTCAATCATCTGACTCAACCATGTCAAAAGATCAAAATACCCTTAGACTTTTCTAATGACGCATCTTTCTCATACAAAATCGGAACACGATGAAATTAGAACCGTTGGAAAGATTGGATTTTTGTCGTATTGTTACATGGAGAACACGTCCTTTAAAAAGTTCATTTTCAATGCCGAAACTGTCCTCGACTGCTACAAATGTTGTAACTTCTTCATACGGCATCGGAATGTAACGAAATCAAATGCACTAGACTAGGTAAATTGCAATCTATCTTTTTCATGAAGTATTGATCTTCTAAAAATGTCATTTTTATATTAAAAATGTCCCTGAGCATAAATAGACCAATTTTGCTAATTTTGACCTAGAAACCCGCACCACCTACTAAGGATGTATTAAACCACTCCATGCATACCAAGTGGCTCTGTTATCTCATCGGTGACATTGGACACTGCCATGTCATCATTTTCATCTACGTCACCCAAACTGGCCATGTCATCACTGCCACGTGGGCGGGTTGCCAATAAGGACAACCATAAAACAACAGATACACCCAATCCTAGCTCCCCCAAATTCAACTAAAGCCCAACCCAACCCTAATTAGGCTGGGTTGGGCTGGGTAGACCCTTATTGGCCCTTATTTTTGCTAAGGTCGGACTAACCTTCATTGATATTGCTTTCTCACCAGTTGTGTCCTATGCATTACAAAAAAAATAAATAAATAAAAAGAAGCACCAATAGATCACAAATGATCAATACAAAATTAAAATTATGAAGTGTAATCACACAATAAATGTTCATGACACCTGACCATAAGAATTAATGACCCAAATTTCATTATTCTAAATTAAAGAATAGGATGATAGCCCAAGCTCCGGCTCAACCCTAACCCAAGGTCAATGGTTTTCAATACTAACCCATCCTTAGGTAATTAGCCCAGGCCCTATTCGGATTCTAGGTAGATTTAGGCCAAATTTAACCCTTACTTCCTACACTCAAAATGTTGCCCCTTCTTTAAGAGAATATGTGTCGCAGGCTGTTTGGTCTAAGAACAGAGTACCTTTGTCGTTGGTAGCTAGGCTAAGCCTCATTAGGTGTTCAATCCATGTAGTGGGTCCATCTTATCAATCCTCCATCCAATAAAAGAAAAAGGAAAAATATTTGGGAAAATTACATGATTACCCACTTTTGGGTTTCCCTTTACAAAATTACCCACAAAAAGTTTTGGTCAACAAAAATATCCAAAATTAGGTTTCCCCTTACAAAATTACCCATTTTAAGTTTAAGTTAATAAAAATACCCAAAGTTGAGTTTGGGTTTACAAAACTACCCACTCAAAGTTTTAGTAATAAAAATATACATGATTATATGTGAAAGATGAAGAATCACTATTTTGGATAGTTTTATAAACCCAAACCTGATTTTTTGTATTTTTGTTAACTGAAACTTTGGGTGGGTAGTTGTGTAAACCCAAACCTAATTTTGGGTATTTTTGTGGACCAAAACTTTTTGTGGGTAATTTTGTAAAGGGAAACCCAAAAGTGGGTAATCATGTAATTTTTCCAAAATATTTTCTATTTGTGGTCCCTACATCAGTGCCTTGAGTAATAAGATATATGTTTACCATGGGAGGCATGACAGATATTTCACACACATTGTATCTGAGCAAAGTGGAACACTCCGAATTAGAAAACATTGTCCCCAAAACGAAAATGTTTTGAAATCTGCATATTATTCTCGGGGATTTGGATCTTCTGTGGTGCAATAGGGTGTTTGACGCGTATCCAAAGCCCAAAAACGTCTTGAGCTGCATGCGACTGCCTTGGGCTCCATGCTTGAGCATTTCTAACCGTTGGATGCACATCGGACGCCCTATTGCGCCTTAGATGAATTCAATCTTATTCCCGAAGGTGGGAGTCCAACTTGCCTCGCACGTGAGTTGCCATGCGTTTAGATGACCCATTGCCATTTCCGGGTCCACTCGGATCCTTGATTCTTAGTCCGTATTTGTTTCTAAATTAAAGCCCCAACATAAATGCTGGTGTTAGGTATACACTTTACTCCTTTTGACTCGTCACCTCTGCTTTGCCAATGCCAGCCACTAACCAGGGTGTCATACCATAGTAATGGCCTAATGGGATGTTGTAATTGGCCGGATCAACGGGTCGGGTGTAACAACATAAAACCCGGACCCTAATACGTTCTTAACTTTCAGGCACTGAAAGCTGAGATTCTATGTGGAAGGTCAGGATGATTAAGGATGTCATTTGAACCTCACATACGATTGGGCCACGTTTACGGCGAAGAACGAATGACAAGGACACGTATCAGAAGAAAATGCATGGAGTTGTCAAACCAAAAAATGAGTAAGGGTATTTTGGTCATTAAAAGTGTGCTTGCATTAACGGCATAAAGCTCCTTTAAAGTCTCTGCCCCTCTAGCTCTGCAATAGTCCCCTACACAGTAATACACTCCCTCGGCCTCTCTCCCTCTCTCCCTCTCTCTTCTCTCTACTCTCTTCTCTCCTCTCTCT
The DNA here is from genome assembly GCF_013358625.1 of Macadamia integrifolia. Classification (NCBI taxonomy): domain Eukaryota; kingdom Viridiplantae; phylum Streptophyta; class Magnoliopsida; order Proteales; family Proteaceae; genus Macadamia; species Macadamia integrifolia. The sequence continues at coordinate 3,420,870 of NC_056563.1, read as the reverse complement.
CTCTCTTGTTTTGAGATTTGCAGGCCAAGAAAACGCAGGGGAAGGAGAGAGAAGAGAGAGAGAGATATGAGAGTGATTTAAAGCAAAGGCGGCGGGAGAGAATTAAAAAGAGAATAGAGGTTGAAATTTCTTGTGGGCGCATGATATATTCTTCTTTATAATATTTTGGATTTGATGTACAATGGTCGTCATCAGCCTTGTCCGGAAAGAATTTAAAAAGGAAATGGGAAAATGATTTGGAAGCCAAAGTAGAGGAGTGGGGATTATCCATGGTTGGTGTTCAACACGAGGAGGATAACTTCTGGCCAAGTCTCTTCCTCTCTCTTCCAATAGTCAAATAGTGGGAACAGTGGTTTCCACAAAAACCGCTTTGGTCCTGACTCCTGAGTGGCTTTTATGTGGAAATTGGTAAGGCGCGTGTAAGAGTGGTGTTGTTCAGTTCAGAGGAGTGGGGTGGTGGTGGTATAGTCTGGTTCAGTGGTCTGCTGGTGGTTCTCCGAAGCTGTGTGTGTGACTGTGCTAGCGGGTGATCAAAATTGTTTTTTTCAGTGCCCAAGAGAGGTTTTCGGGTGGTTTTGAAGTGGGCTTTTTTGGATTTTTAAGTTCTGGGTATTGAGAGATGAAGTTTATGAAGCTGGGATCAAAGCCGGATGCGTTTCAAGCAGATGGCAACTGTATCAGGTGAGACTTCCATTTAAATTTGTAGTCTCTCCCTTTTGAACTCTTTTTCATCTTTCTATGGCTCAAAAGCTTGTTCATTTCTTCTCATGTCCCCACACCACCCCCCCCCCCC
>NC_056563.1:3419679-3420057 GCF_013358625.1 Macadamia integrifolia | reverse complement strand
CCCCCCCCCCCCCCCCAAAAAAAAAAAAACCCCTCCCTTTCCTGGTTTTAATTCCTTCCACTTTGTATAGTTTATGTTCGTGAGATTATTAATTTTTTTTTTTTTCCCATTTATTGGTGTCGTTCGTTGTGTCTTCTTTGTGTACTTGGTTTACTCAAAATTATTTGTTTAGTTTCTAGTGTGTTCCCAATCACTTCTCAAATTGCCTGAAATGCCGGTTATTAGTAGTTATATATTCTGATCATGTACTGCAGTGGAAAATTTATCTTTTAGTCGGTGGTGGGTTTCATAAAAAATATATTGTTGTTTTTTATTAGATCATAAGTAATGGGTTACTGTATTTCCAAATCTTACCTTTTTTTTTGGGGGGGGGGGGGG
>NC_056563.1:3395312-3419659 GCF_013358625.1 Macadamia integrifolia | reverse complement strand
GGGGGTGGGGGATGGGTTTGTTGGTGGGGGTGGAGGAATTAGAGGCTGGGTTTTCGTCTCTGTATTCTTACAAATGGGGAGTACCCTGAAGAGTTCGAAGGAGAATAGAAGTATCTGTTGTTTGTGTATATGTTTTGGGTGAAAATCTGTGGTGAATGGCTGTTTGGTGCTAGAAGGGATTGTAGTAACTGTGAGGTCCAGATCTGAGACTTTGATCTGAAATACTGATGGGTGAAATGGTGGGCCTAGATATTATGATTTGGGAGGGAATTGCCTGAAACATTTACAAATACCATACAGTACTTTCTGTGTGCCGTGACATTAGATTATTAAGAACATGCACACGTGAAGCATATTCTCCAGAGGGAAAGAGACGGATCGACTTTCATTTGATCCACTCACATTCTGGCAGAACTCAACCCAAATGGAAGATCTAAATCTATAATTTAAGTTCTGCTTTATCACATTGTTTAGGACTGTCCGAACTCAGTCAAACTTGCTAGAAAAAGTAGAGAGCTTGGATGGATTTATTGTCACTTTATTGTGGTTTTTGGTTCCAGATCCTTAATCCATTTAGGCTAGAGCAGGCATGTGGCAATCATTGGGGGTATTTTTGTCCTTTTGACCATAAGTTGGAGGGTATTTTGGTAATTAACCAACCATGCTGCTGGGCTGTTGAAACTTTTCAGAGTAATGCCCTTCCTATGGTATGTTGAGAGTTGATTTTTGGCATTGGATCCCATGTGTAGAATTTATCAAATGGTGTGTGACATTGAATGGATTTTAAGATGTAATGATCAATTCAAATTACTCTCTTAATCCACTGGAGACTGTGTTATCAGTGCATATTTTGATTCAACAGTATTAAAGTACATTGCTACTCATCTGAAGAGAACCTTAAGCAATGATATCATTGCCAATGAAGATGTTGGATGTTACTTAGTAGCTAGAGCAAGAGTCATATGCTGCCTTGACTATATAATGTTGTTCAATTACATATAGGATGATGATTCTGTTGGCTGTCTTTGTTTTAATGAAGCCCATCTCTTGTTGGTTTGGGATGAGGTTGTAGAAGAGCCTAGTGTGACAGAGGATCTACACTTGCTAGTCTTAAATTTTGTTGCAGGCTCCTAAATCAAAGTTCCATGTGGTTGGAATTGGCATGCTGAGAATGTGACGGGGTTGTTAAAGTGTTCAAGGAGGTTTGAAGTTGATAATAGTAGCATGTCTTGTAATTGATGATTATTCTATCCTCAATCTACTACAACCTATCTTCTTGTTTATCTTAAATTTGAATTAAACATCTTAAATTTCTCATTGTCATAATTTATAATTTCATCTTTTGTAATTCGTTATGGTGAATACTGCCTCCTATGCCATACAGTAGTGATAAATGCCTTTTGAGGGTTATTGACAAGGGGCAGGAGCTCAAGCTTCTTTTTTTTTTTTTTTAATATTCACCAGAACAACCACATTATGGCTTAGGTCTAGTAAGGACATCTATAACAAGTTACAAGTAGGAATACCTTTTTTGAGTGGTTTCAAAATCAGATGAACTTGATTCCACTCATACTTTGAATAAAGCTGATACTGCAACCACTGAGAGAAGGATATAATGTGGTTTATTAAAACTTCTGATTTAATACTTCTATGAATGATACTTCCTATGTGGTTTTTGGAGTCCATGCGATGATCAAGAACCCCCCCCCCCAAACCCCTGTTCAGGAAAAAGACTGCAGTTGGTTAATTTCATTATACTTCTTCTCTGCCGAAGGATTTTCTAGGAAGGGTATTTATTTCCCTGATTTTCATTTATTAAATCATGTGTGCAGTGATGCTGAGGTTCTCGTTGAGGGCATTGAAACAGTCTTATTTATCATACTTAGAAAAATAATTTCTTCCTCTGGGTAGGGATAGCTTATTTAGGTAATATTGAGAATTTCTTTTTGCAGTTTGGCATTTTTATTTATTTTATCCATAATTGTTACACTGTTTTGGTAATCTACTAGACTAATTGTCTAATTTCATTTACTCACTGAAAAATTCTGAATCATGTGCTCCAAAATTGGGGATTGATCTGTTATCGACAGCCCAAAATGTTTCTTTTCCCTGTTGTGTCCTTCCTTCAACATCATGCGATATTGATCCATCTCAGTTTTTTTTTTTTTTTTTTTTTTTTATGTCAGTTGTTATTTCTTATTTGCTTATCATAATTCATTCACTGATGCAGGTATGTAGCATCTGAGCTTGCTACTGATGTTGTTATAATCATTGGGGAAGTGAAATTTTATCTGCACAAGGTATGCTTCCTGCTTTCTGTTCTATATTGGATCGTTAACTGTATTGTATGATCCTTACAAGATAAACTGCCAAAATGTGTACTTTTTAGTCGATTTTAGTACTCTTGAAGGATGAAATATTTTTTGAAAAGTTTTTGTGCATGATAACCAAGTCTTTGACACATTTTGTTTTCTTCTGGACCTCAATTGATTTGCATTGAGAACAACTAAAAAAGTATCATGCACAAATTGTTGTTGAAGCAATGTATGGTACAAAATAACTTCTAGGTAATCATTAACCCCAGTTTGTTTGCAATGTCATTGTTGCCATATCTCAGTTGGTGCTAACTTTTTCATTCTCTATCATGGCAGAAGACAAAATTTACAGACTTTTGTGATCCCATAAAGAGAAAAATTAACTTCTGACAAACTGGAACAACTACATTTACTTCTTATTGAGCTAGTTGATTGATTTACTGTTTGAAGTACTGCTGTATTCCATCATTTTATCACTCAAATGGATTTCCAGAACCAACTCTCAAGCATTGACCTGTGTGTGCAGTTTCCTCTGTTGTCGAAGAGCAATCGTTTGCAAAAGCTTGTACCAAGAGCCAATGTGGAGAACACTGATGAAGTCCGCATGGTTGATTTTCCAGGCGGACCAAAAGCATTCGAGATATGTGCCAAATTCTGTTATGGTATGACTGTCACCCTCAATCCTTACAATGTTGCCGCTGCTCGATGCGCAGCTGAGTACCTGGAGATGACAGAGAATGCTGATCATGGAAACCTGATTTTCAAAATTGAGGTTTTCCTAAATTCCAGTGTGTTCCGCAGTTGGAAAGATTCTATTATAGTCCTTCAGTCTACCAAGTCTCTTCTACCATGGTCTGAGGATCTGAAGGTGGTTGGGAGATGCATAGATTCTATTGCTTCTAAAACCTCGGTAGACCCATCAAATGTCACTTGGTCATACACCTATGACCGCAAGTTAGCAGTGACAGATCAGATATGTGAGAATGGGGCAAGATTACAGCAGAGATTTCAATCTGTCCCCAAAGACTGGTGGGTTGAAGATATATGCGAGTTAGATATTGACTTTTACAAGCGAGTAATGGTTACTGTGAGGTCAAAGGGGAGAATGTCTGCTGATGTGATTGGTGAGGCGCTCAAGGCATATGCTATCAGATGGCTGCCAGATTCTGTTAATGCCCTGGTTTCTGATGACTATACCCTAAGGAACAGGTCTTTAGTTGAAGCCATCATCTGGTTATTGCCTTCTGACAAGGGTTCTGAATGTTTGTGTAGTTTCTTACTGAAGTTGTTGAAAGTGGCCATCCTGGTTGGAGCTGGTGATGCACCCAAGGAAGAGCTTTTGAAGAGGATCTGTTGGCAGTTGGATGAAGCTACTGTCACTGATCTACTGATTCCGGCACAAGCACCAGATACCACCATTTATGATGTGAAGCTGGTGCAGAACATTGTGAACCGATTTGTAATGCAAGCCCGGCATACTCAAGATTTGGATTTTAAGGAGAAGGTTTCAAATGATTTTTTGTTGGGGAAAGGGTCATGGCTGAATGCTGTCAAACTCGTCGATGGGTATCTGGCCAAAATTTCCTTTGACCCAAATCTAACTGTCTCCAGTTTCATTGACCTCTCGCAACTGATTCCTGAATCAGCTAGACCAATTCATGATGGGTTGTACAAGGCTATAGACATCTACCTGAAGGTAAGCGATTTGCGTGGTGCATCATATTAATTTTAGGGGCCATTGCTTGGGAAATGCTAGAGGATGGGCCTTTGTGCAACGGTAAGGTTGCTCCACTGCAACCTAGTGGTTGCGGATTTGAGCCGGGAAACAGCCTCTCCACGAAGCAGGGGGTAAGGCTGTGTACATTATAACCCTCCCCAAACCCCGTAAGGCGGGAGCCTTGTGCACTGGGTACGCCCTTTTTATTGCTTGGGCAATGGTAACAGGTTGGGCTGCCAGGGAAAATGCCCGAGTTTGAGTCTCGAGAGAGGCCACTTCGCACAAAAAGGCCCAAGATTAGGACTGTCTCCCTCACCCCTCTCAGGTCCCTGCATAGGCAGGACCAGCATTAGGTAATGGCCCTTTTATCATATTAATCTTCACTTAACCTTGTAAGTCATGTTTTGGCATTTCCATTCCAAAGCATCCATTTGTGACATGTGGCACAGTGCTGGTTGCTGGGTATCTACATCTTTCAAAATCAGAGCGTTTTGTGGTTTCTTCCTTCAATATGCAGTCTAACTTCAATAAGAGCGGTTAGTTTGGCCATAGAACAACAGTAAATTTTGTTCATGAGGCATCTTTTGATGGAACCATCGGTAGTCGGTTCAGGTGTCAATTCAAACGTGAATTCCTAACCAATAAAATCTCTTTTTTCCATCTATCAACTAGAAATTTGTCTGATGTCATGGAGGCATGAATATATGGACTTCTCTCACTAGCACATGGCCTGTATTCCTCCTTTAAACTTTTCTACAATATATTTGATGAACTGATGATGATGGAAGGTCTGAACTCTTTTCCTTTTGTTCAGGAGCACCCTAATTTGTCAAAAATTGACAAGAAAAAGATTTGTGGACTGATGGATGTCAAGAAGTTGTCAATGGATGCATGCATGCATGCAGCACAAAATGATCATCTCCCACTTCGTGTGGTGGTCCAGGTCCTCTTCTTGGAGCAGGTCAGGGCTGCTGCTGGGGTCATAAATGCCCCACAATATATTTCTCGTGATAGTTCACGTTCCACTGCAAACAGAGAAGAAGAATGGGAGAGTACAGTGCCAGAGGACTGCAAATCACTTGAGAAACAAATGAGCCAAATGAAGATTCGTGCTGATGATTATCGGACGAACCGAGAGAAGAAGAAAAAGAAGGGAAGAAAAAACAAAGGTGGGGGTTTGTTGCTTCCATCACGGTCAAGGAGAATCTTTGATAAATTTTGGGTTGGGGGTAAGGGCCATGGTGAAAACAGAAGCTCAGAAACATCAGGGAGTTCTCAGAGCCCAACTTCACTGAATCCCGGGGAGACGAGATCTTCTTTTTCCTTGAGACACACAAGGAATTCCACATCTTGAAGTATCTTGAGATGTACATGTCCTGGTGCAGTTCAGAAGATCATACTACCAAATCAAAGTGTAAACAGTGATGGTAGTCTACTGAGGCTGATTTATGTCATCTCTTCCTGCTATAGTAATCCGAAGGAGGTTTTGCTGCAGAAAGATGTAATTAGTTCTTCCTGATCCCTTTCCTATTAATCTTCATGTTCGCGTAGAGTATTGTCTTCCACCGTTCTCCATAGTGCATTGGTTCAATAAGAATTTTTTTTCTTTTCTTCCTTCTTTTCCCATCTCAAACGGTTATTTGTTAAGATATGGTGTGCCGACATTTATTTGAATGACAAAATTTCTGTGTATCATCAACATGGGCATTAACTGTTGGAAATCAAATCATAAGGTTGCAGGTTGTTAAATAGAAAAGATAACTCTTCTTGAGGCTCCTTCCGACATCTTTGGACGCACTGGACATGCATTAGGGTTTTTATGTTTGAATCTCATATACTGAAGCCAATATGAAGTTGGTATGGCGATATTTGAACTATGGGGGAATTGTGGACTTGATAGGAAACATGGGGGGCTTGATGATTATGCAGTTATTTTCAACATCCCATTTGATTTTGAGGTTGATTGGCATCAAGGAAGAAAATTTGTTGCTTGTTTTGCATAATACGCCACATACTATTGAGTGCAGGAGAGACAGTACCCTTACAGCCAAAGCAGGTATGGCAGTGTTTTAACTACAGTGACAATTCCAAAAGCTAGTGGTGTCTTTTGGGAGAAATTGTTTGAATCATTAGGAATCCCATGGAGCAGGAGCAATAATTGTTTAAAGGTTAGGTGTGCTTAAGAGCTCAACCAAGAAATTGATGTGGACTCACCAACCCAAAAACCCTTCAAGTTGATGCCCTCTTTTGACGTGGAGAGCCCACTATAACCTTAGCAATTGAGACTGATTTACAGTGTGAGCGGTATTGATAAGGCTTGGGCCTTGAGTGTTTCCAACACAACAAATTTGTGGTCCATGGCGTCTTTGACTCTTACCTTTCACCAAGTTCCTTTCCCACATTGATTGCTCCATCATAACCCTTCTGGAGTTGAGGTCTCTAAAATGTTCATTAGGCAATAAATATGATCATCTATAAAAATGAGTGTACCCAGTGCACGAGACTACTACATGTGCGATGTACCAGGGGGGGGACGAAAACTACGTAGCCTTACTTCAAGAATGTTGAGAGCTTGTTTCGATTGCTTGACCACTAGGTCGCAATATATTGGTGAGGTCACACACATTAATAGATTGGATTTCTGATCTAAACCTACTCCAATTAACCGAAGACTTCATCCATTATATTTCCTAATTTGTGCCTCTAGTTTAATACCATGAGCTGCTTAAAACTGGGTCTCATACCATAATTTGTGATGGGAACGATATTAAAGAAACAACTGAAGTAGGTTGGGTATCGATTATGGCTTATGACAAAGCTTTTGCTGCTATTTGTATGGATTTTGGTCACACAGAGAAATGCAAAGGAAGCAATGGTGCGAGTCATGTTCCGAGGACTACAAAGCGCAAGAGTTAGGTACCGAAATGGTAGGCATTTGGATTGACTGCCATAGCTTGGTTAATTTTATAACATAGCACGTCTAAAGTATTTTAATACCTCAAGAACAAACATGCCAAATCGTTAGAATTACTATATAGGTCTAGTTCTTATTTCTTCTCATGATTCTTTGGTTGTCATACATGTATTGATGTATTTTATACCGTTTGGTTTAAGTTTTCTTGTTTTGGCTCTAAAGGGTTTTAGGTTCTTTTCCCTGCTGATGGCAATGCCGAAGGTAGAGATTTAGACTAGTTCTCTTTAGTCTTTTTTTAGCAACTTTGTGCGTGTATTTAGTTGCTCTACCAATTTTCCTTGTATGTTTTTTTCTTTCAAATTTTAGTACAAATGATATTTTAGCGGCAAAAAAAAAAAAAACCTTAAATGAGTTTGACGAACTAACTTCTGTTAGGGCCAAGCATGCCCTGGTTGGGATTGACACATCTTACCATTTTGTCCAACATTTGCTTTTCTTTCCAACAACAACGAAGTCACTCTGATAATAAAGAAATACAATAAGAAGTTGCTAACACTTCTAGTTTCTTGTTGTTCTCTTAGATAGAAATTAGTGATAGTGCGTTTGCACTTTGGAGTATCTTCAAAAAAAACCAAAGACCTCTTAGTATCTATATCACACTCCTTGTCACTTCCTCCCATCAAGTTACTGATGGTCGTAGTAACCCCCACCCACTGCATAATAGCAGTTGCTGATGTGGCAAATGGGCCACAATGGTTTACATTTTCTCACTTTGCCCATACTAGGAAGGATAGGATTACAAAGAATATTTCCTTTCATATATCACAATGTATGGCCATACAGAATCTAACCTTTAAGGAGTACCTGACATTCAAAATGAAAATTTTCAACTCACGAATCATGACGGTACATATTCAAACAAAGAATACTTCCTTTCATATCTCACAATGTGTTGTCCTTTTCAAATGAACCAGAAAAGATTCTAGTGCGAAGACCACCATCAAATGAAGAAAAAAAAAATTGAGGCTAACTTCGAAAATTGAAAAATATTAGGTCTCAACTACCAAATTTTGAAACTGAAATCAGGTCAATTGGAATTCCACGGGAAACAATTCAGCAATTATTTTGTGGACAAATCAGCAGTAGTAGTGGTTGTAAGAAACCACCGTGATATATGTATTTATAACCATGTTTTTAATAAATTGTCGTGAAATGTCTTACAGTATAATGACATTCCATTGTGATTATAGCATACTTATATTTTATGGCATTTTTTTATTACCATAATTAATAAGTTTCTTGAGCGTTGGGCAGTTTTGTGTAACTACTGTGATATGTTATATTTATAATGGCAATCATGGAAACTGCAGCACTAACATCACCTCAGAGTATTGTGGCGATTTTCATAAACTTCTATAGCATACATACTTGTATAAAACCACCATAGTTTGGCAAACCAACTTGGTTTATCCAAATAATGGATATTAACATGTTAATTATAGTTTAAATATATTAAATTAAAAATTTTCAGGGGAAAAAATATATATCCTTAGTGTTACTAGGTAATGTAGGTTAGTGTTGCCTCCTTTCTATCATAAGGTGGAATTAAGCAAAATATCGGTTTCTACATTCCATTTGCTTCTATAAAATTGTGTAATTATTGATCATATAAAAAAGTAAACTCGAGTTGTGAGACACCTATAAGAGAAAACAAAGTGTCACTTGAAATCAAATATCTGCCACGTGTCAACTTCGGTTGGGTTTCAATTTTGTGGCTAGATTGAAAACCTAGGTCCCCTATTCACTTGTCAAGTTTAAGGTTTGACACAAATTGGCTAGATGGAAAAACAAACTACTAAAAATAAATTAAGACTATAAAGTTTAGACAAAAATTGGCTAGATAGAAAAACAAACTATTAACAATAAATTAGGATTACGAAGAGGGTGCACAAGACTATGAGGATTAGATGTACATAATTTGAGGATATACCATTACATAGGAAGGTAAATGATTGAATTTGAGATTCAAATTTGATATGTAGCCAATTGGTACATGAATCTCTCTATCCAACAACCAAAATTGCTGACACCATCCAGGAAATAGAGGCATTTAAAATTGAAAATTCATGTTAACGTCTCAACCCCATTAACTTCTCTACCACGTATTTTTGAAATAGCAACAATATTATTATAACGCCCCAGCCCCATTAACCTTGGAATAGTATTGTTCTTTTTGGTCCATAGGCCTCAAGGCTTTAAAACACGTTGTATCATATTAAGGAGGCTAGAGTTTATCAGTTAGCTTAGTAATCTCTCTTTAGGTGATGTGGGACTAAAGTCTGCACACCCTCATCAATCTCTTAAAACCCCTAGTACTTACTATATTCTTGGTGGGAACACCTCACCGATCTCCCTAACTCGAATCTGGTACTTACCATATTCTTTGGTGTCATAATTTTTTTCCATTTTAGCACCTGTTGTGACCCCACATACTGTCGAGGTTTGCTCTTATACCATTTGTAACGCACTAACCATATTAATCTTGGCACAATATTATCCTTTGAGCTCATAGGGCCAGGGCATTACACAAACCCTAGGAAGCCAACCTAGCTAGGGGTAGGCAAAGGGGGATGGGAAAAACGGCAGAAAAATGGTCACCGATAAACGAGGGGATTTTCATCGGTTTGGTGATGGACAGCTCAACCCCAATGACCATAGCTAGCTTGAGTAGTGTGCATGTCACCCATTGCACTCTCCTCAACCAACGAATGGTGTTTTCCAAGCTCTAGAGACACCTAAGGGTCAATCTTAGGTTTTAGGATTTCGGTTGAAGAACCAACGTAACTCTCGTTATGTATGATGGAAACATGATCAACTACACCATAATGAAAAGTGGGATTACCCTCTAAACCCCCCCCCCCCCCAAAACCAAATATGACCATAGGATTTGAGGTAGTTCAGTTCAGAGGTAAAGAACACTTGTTAAACTACCACCGATAGATCACCCATCTACCGTTGACATCTACTGGTGCATGATCCGACAGAAAGAAAGCCTCTATTTTGGCCACTGGTTTGATCACACCGGTGGATGGTCATCTACCGGTGACATCTACTGATGGCTGATCCATCTAAGGTTAAGCTTCTATTTGCTCACTGATTAATCAAGCTTGTGAGTGACCATTTATCAGTGACATCTACTGGTGGATATTCTGATAAAAACTCTTACGACTAGCTATTGTTTAGGTCACCGATTGATCCCACTAGTTAATCAATAATTTACTAATGGCATCTACTGGTGAGTCTTGCTGAATAGTTTTTAAGCCATTTTTGAGAATTTTTTGGGATCTACTAGAAGACCATTTAAGGCAAATTTTAACACATATTAATCCTATAATTAGGCTATAGACAATCACTTCTAGTGAGTTCTAGCGGGGGTTGTTCTGGGTATCCAATTTTAGAAAATTTTCACCAAGTCTATAGTGTTAGGTGAGTGTGTGATTTAAATTTCTTTTGAGGAGTGTTTTACCTTATAAAATTGTTGTATATAACATCTTGTATATGTCTTAAATCAATAACCTCATGTATGCTTAATGTATCATTAACTTTTTAAATGTTTTGTATTAAATTGCTACCGTTGTTGTGTATGAATAGGTGGGATCCAGTGTGACCGAGGGAAATTTCAATACCATGATCGCCACGTTATTGCATTTATCATACATTGTATGTGCATTAGAGTTAGGCTTGGAAATAGGTTGCAGTATGATCGATGGATGATTTTGGTACAGTATTTGCCATACTTAACTATATATTACTGGAGCTAGGCTTGGATATGGGTTACGGTGTAGCAGATGGATGATTTTTTATACTGTATTCACTATATTAACTAAATCATTATGCAAAGACATGTATATCATTTGTGATTAGGATGAATCACCCTATGCTAATTACCCTCTTGTCAATAGGGGGGTATTGGATAACCTATAATGTTAGGTCCAATAAGACTTTCTAAAATATCACTTCTATGGAACAATATGATTATTGTTGGAGGCAGACCGAGCCCGAGTGACCAATGGATGAATCCAAAACCATGGTGCTAAGACGACATTATCGGGGTTTGTTGGGTGACTGTAGTTACATTCCAAGACTGGCAGGCTCCTCTTCATAACTAAAGTTTATATTGTTGGATGGTCAATGGATGATTCTGGGACCAGGGATGCTGCCAAATGTGTTAAAATAACAATATACCACAGACTTAGTTGCTAAGTGAATAATAATAAATGAACTACATCATATATACATCATAAACTATATGTGATTATTTGCATGAACTCCATCCCCTCATTGAGCTTAGTGAAGCTCATACCATGTGTGTGTTGCTTTTTAGATGACGATATAGGTGTCTTTGTGCTGATGGTCAGTGATGCTTCCTTTTCAGTTCCCGAAATTGTTGATACTGGTAGTCTCCCAAACCCATGAAGCATGACATAGATTGTGCTTGTGACTACTGTGCTTATAGGGCACCGTAGATACGGGATTTCGTTGTCATTTATTTTTTAATATTACTCTTCGAATACATTGTTTGTGTATATCTTATATTTAAACAAGGATAAAACTTTTCAATATACTTATTGTGTCATAATTAGTTCACCGACATAATTTTTTTTTATTATATATTATCTTTCCATTGCATATAATTTTAGATATTTTTTTTTAGGTTGCGAGTGTAAGGTATTGCTTCTGAGATTCGGTAGGTCTTATAGGATGATGTAAGTATATTAGTCACATTTCAGCTCCTTCCTACGAATGAGGTGTGATAGTTTTAGCACACTTTTTACTCTCACAAGATGTTTTCTTATGTTCCCCTCTTTATTATGAGAATTCTACATAAAACAAAAAAAAAAATGACTTAATTGAAAATTTTGAGACCAAGGATACTGCCTAATGTATTATACTAGCATAACCCCAATTTAGTTATATATTATGTGGATAATAATAAAATAAATTACATCATCTCGCATTATGACTTATATGTGACTACTTGCATGAACCACATCCCTCAGTAAGCTAGTTGGAGCTCACACTACGTATGTGTTGCTTTTTAGATGATGATGCAAGTACCATCATGTCAATGAGCAGTGCCACGTTCTCTTATATGGCCGATTATGACAAAGAGTGGTGGACTCAAGAGGCTGAGAAGTATAAGACAACGTGTGCGTGCAACGTCTGTGCCTACAGTGCACAATGACTGAGGGTTGTGTTGCCTTCATTATCATTACTGTATTTTTGGATTTTATGTCTTGTGATACAGTACTATTTATGTATTGTAATTGATATGGCTAAGCTTATTAAATTACTATGATACTACTTCTTATTTTTTTCCCAATTACTTGAATTATATATATATATATATATACTATGATTCAACTATACTGATTTTATAATGATTTTATTATGGATTATGATAGTTAAGGTACTGTTTCAGAGATCTTGGCAATGTTATAAGATGACAGTATGCACCCTAGTCACACCACATGCATCAAACTGGAAGTGGGGTGTGTCAAAAACATTATCCTAATATTCCAAAACATAAACAATTAGAGTTATAGAATCTGAAATAACAAAGCAATTCCTATTATCCCAGTATATAAGCAACGAACTTCTAAAATCTAAGATCATAAACAACTTTTGATTCTAAGGAATAACAAAAACTTATAGAATCCGGAATCATAAAATGACTCATAATATTCTAAGGTGTAAATAACAATTTTCCAAAATTTGAGATCATAACCAAAATATTCATTTACTTGAAAGCTAGGGTTTAATCATATACATTCACAAACGGTTTCTATAGCCTATGCATTAGAATTTACATCATTAAACAAATACTAAGATTCAAGAGTGAGATCTCACAATACAACTAATGACAATCCAAAGTGACAACTCCTTTCAAATCGATTCTAGTAGTTTTTCCCAAGCTATACTTGAATGAAAAAGGGAACCAATGAGATAACCGACACCTACTTTGTTTCTATGGGATACTGGAATTCTCATTTTGTGCTTCAGAATGGTGATTTGTAAGGTAGTGTTTTAAGAGAATGAGGAATGGAGAACATGAGTTTTTTGTTCTTCCTTTTCTCTGGTTGAATGAAATAAAATATAATATCTCATATTTTTCACAAATGACAACTTGTCTCCTAGTTTGAAAAAACCCCTCATAGGTCAAAAATATTTTCGAAAACTACCCTAATCTATGTGAGACATCTTTTATTTTAATAGTATTCATAAATAAGAAAATACCCCAATAGTTTTAAAATTAAATTTTAAAATGATAAAAAGTCAACCCCTTAGTCAAAAAAAAATTATGGTGGGGGTGATTTTCAACTTAAGTGTTAATTCCTAATATGGTAAAACATTGTTAAAAACAAGAAGTGCCCAAATTTTTATTTTGTTTTGATATCCATACAAATATTTTCATTCAAACAATTTTAACAATATTCACACAATTTAAAATAAGTTTGACTAGAGAATATGTTAGCCATTATAACTTAGATTTAAGCAATCTTAGGCTTGTTAGAAAATTGGTATTATGTTTGTTTTAATTCCAAAGTTTCATATAATTATAAGCTCATTTGATTAGTAAAATTTATCTGGGAATAAATATATTTTTCTAATTTGGAAGTAATTTTAAAATTGTATAGACAAAGTCACATTCATCAAGAATAGTATAAATCAATTATTGGGATAAAAATACTAGAACGATAATTCCATATTATATAAATTATCTAACATAAGTTGGGTCCTCACATGGAATACTTAATGACCTCTGATGTCACTTTTATTTGGTGTGAGTGAAAGCATCTCAACCAAATTTGTTTCAGTCAAAATATTAAGCATATTAATTGAAGTTATATTAGCATAGGTATAGAAGGAAAACTTCACACACGAGTCCTATCACACATCAGCAACCGGGAGCCTCTAATAAGTGGGGTTTACCTTATATGGATGTATGCCACCTGCGTCACGTCCATCCCACACCACTTCTGAGTGATATAGGCTCGGATCCGAAATATTTCCTATTTACGAAACTTGATTCATTCTTTTGCTAATGCGTTAGTTTTTAGTATTGGAGATAGAAGTATTAGGAGCACGATGGTTATATTGACCTTCTTGTGCTGGAAGTCTTGAACTACAATAGGGAATGACCTATTTCTAGATCCATAAAATTTATGCACTAGTTTTAGATTTATCTTAATATTGATTTGCTAATTCCAAAACCCAAATCAAAACTAGGGAAAAAAAATGACCTAACAAGGAAGTCCAATTTCTACTGTCATACTTTTGCTTTTAAACTATATATATACTAGTAAAAATACACATGCATTTGCACATGTGGACAGAAATATTTTATTCTTTCCAGATTATAATTAATTGAATAGATATTTTAAGTGGTGAAAGTTTCGAGCCTTACTTATACAAAAAAAAAAAGTTATGAGCTTGCCTTGTTCCTACAATTGTATGGTGAGGAACTTAAATTTTTTTTTTATGTAAGGCAAACAACTTTACATCTCATCCCCATATGGGGTTCATGGGTTCAGCTAGAGTGCAATTGCCCAACCAGGAAACTATTGAACAAAGCTTGGAACTTTCAAGCTATTAATGACACACTCTTGCAATATGAAAAATCATGAAAAATTATTATTAGTCAAATGTCAATGTGACTAATAATGTCGTAAATCTTTGAAATATCAAATATAAACATAAAAGTAGCACTTTAAAATGTTGACAAAGGAAAGTTTATGCCTGATTTTTTTTTCCTTTCCTTGTGAGCATCTGCTGCAGGGCTTCAGGAATCAATTTGTTTTTACAAAGAAGACATAAGGATCCTTGTACAAATGATAGGTAGTGTTGTACTTCTTTTTCTTTGATAATCAATGGTTGCTATGTGGATGAGAGAGAGAGAGAGAGAGAGAGAGAGAGAGAGATATGATTTAGAGAAAAATTATTTTTATGAGATTATTATGTATTTTAACTCAAATTGTATATATATATATATATATATACATATATATTTATGTCCACCATCACATCTCAGATTAAGGAATGTCAAAGTGATGATCAACCTTATTAAAGCATCGCTAGTGATTGGAATGATTGCATCAAAAAATAATGGTTCCTTTAATTTGTGTTTAGAGAACATTGTCTTCTGCAAAAGGAAATTGGTTCACACTAAGAAAGTACAATCAAGAATCAAACATTACTCATACAATCCAACCTATATTCTAAAAGTGCTAAAAAATGTGAAAAACATATATATAAATAACCATTTAAAAATTGAATAGGTTTTTTTATCTCATATTTACAGACATCCAAATCAAAAACAATCCGAACATAGTTATCACTATTTTGAAACAATTGACTAAAATTCAAGTTTCCTTCCCTGAAAGAAACGGCCAAAATACTACTTCTGGAGCCTACGAGGTCAGCCTTTTTTTTTTTCTCTTTCACTTTAGAGGGTTATTTCTTTACCTGCAGCTGGCAAAGAATAACAGAATATCAAGTTATAATTAAATGGCTGCTACCAATGGGCATTGTTCAAGTGGAGCCTTCTGGACGTAATAATAAGCGCATTGTGTTCAACCTACCTTCTTTATTCTTCAATCCATGTAAGAGCTTGTTGACCTAGGTTCTTCTAGTGAGACATGCAAACTTTATCAGACTTGAAATTAAGCCCTCTGAAAAATACCCTAAAGTTGTAATTTTGAAGCTAGAGCTACCTATGTTTCCAAATACAACAAGTTCAAGAATAGATGACTTGCTATCAATTCTGTTAAAATTGAGATGGGCAACTCTAGAACCTCATCGTCTTTGAAAGTAACCAAGACCTCATGCAGTCCCTCGATCAAAGGTGCTTTAGATAATTTAGTCTGGGCAGCCAGATCCCCATTTGAATCACGAACCAAACAAATAACAAACTTTGGAGCCACACGTGAAATAAAAAACGTAGAATAAGAGACTTTGATAGTTTCATTCTAGCTTTCCACATCCAATTTAATGCATGTTTATGTCCTATTAGTATTGAGTCAAACTTAACAAAATAGCAACATCATATACAGATTCCAAATCAATAAGTAAAGGAGTAGATAGAATGTAGAGAAAAATCCAAAACGAAAGTGCCAATTATTGCTTGTCAATCCAAAGTAAACCAAAGAACATGTCTTCTGATGCATACATAATTCAGAACAAAACATCTAGGAGTGTATCTTATCAATGAGATGGAGTTTTGAGAAAGAGGTTATAGGATAAATAAGGGTGCAAAATGAACATCTATGTTTTGCATGTTTCGGTCCAATAAAAACATGTATCTTAGTCACATATCTATAATGGTGGAATGTTTTCTTCCTCTCTTTCCTTAAGAAGCATCGTTAGAGGGCTATACCATTGGTCTATTTTTGTCTTTCTTTCTTGTTAGTATTCCATGTGAAAAAGAATCCATTTATCAATAAGAAATAGATCTCCACCTCTTCCCACTCCCAAAAATAAATGTACGAGAATTGAACTTTTACTCATTCAGAATAAAAATCCAACAACAAAAAATGAGAAGGGACGTTCAGTCATTGCTTTTCAAAGTCTAAAATAAAATTATCAACATCAATATCAATAATAATATCTCATTAAATTAACCATTCCCATCATCATCTTTAAGACGATAATTGTAGCAAACAAGATTACCACCCAAAACTCATCCATCATAAGAGTGGTTGATACATAACGAAATAAAACTGCCCCAAAATGTCTCAATATTTCTCTAAAATATAATACAACTATCAGTTCCTTCTTCTCTATGTCCTTTGTTATCCAATTAGCAATGACTCGAAAACCCAACATACAATATAGATACCACAGAAAATATGCACTCAAACATCAAAATCTCACATAGAGCTATCCAACGTCCAACACAATAAGACCAACAAAAACAAAAACAATAGCAAAGCCTTCTCCCAACTTAATGGGTTAAGCACAATAAACCTAATGACCGAACATGTAACAAATAAAAACAAAACAAAGGAAAAAAGTGGTTTAGAAAATTGAATATAAAATATCATCTAAGTAGCAAAATGAGAGACACAATGTATTAGAAATGGATCCAAATATAGACTGAAATCGAAGCGTTCATATCCAACCTTGCTCTTCTAGAGATGCACACACGTACAATTTTACGTGACTACCATCTTCAAAGTATGGAATAGAGTATTAACAGAAATAGCAAACCTATATCAACATGTTCTACAACAAGACTTTCTAATAGAGAAACACAAAAAGATAAAACGAAGTAGAATATGGACCTATCTAGCATTGTAAGAAAGAGAGAGAGAGAGAGAGAGAGAGAGAGAGAGGGTTGGATTTTATCAAAGAAGATGCAGGCATCGGTGATCGAGACTGTTTTGCAAGAGGGGTTCACCTCCATGGTGGTCGGTGCCCTAGCAGATGTCCAAATACGGCACCTGGTTGTAAACATTGAGGAGTGATCTTTGAATGGACTGCCAAGGAGTGGTGTCCCGCCTTCAGAGGAGCTTGTAGGATACCAGCGGTTTGGGCGGTGTCTGTGTAATCAAGGAAGAGACTCAGGAGAGGGAAGAGATTGTAAGTAGTGTTACCTTGGGATAAGATGAATGCTTTTGTTTTTTTGGAGAGACCCATTCTTCTGGTTCACTCTTTAGATCGGTTATATGCCCCCCCTTTTTTTTAACCCTTAACGTGTAGATGAATACCTCTTTTGTGGTGCCTTCTCCCATTATCATTTTCTGGATTCTTGAGGCAGAAGATGCAGGGATGTGGGGCAGGAGTTGCCTGGGTGAAGAGAGACAGAGAGTGAGTGAGTGAGAGAGTGAGAGAAAGGGGTGCATGGGCTTCGTGCGGGGACTACGGTGAGATGTAAGACGCTTTGAACCAAAAATAAGTTTTGGTATGCTAGAAGGGGTAAATAGATGCATGTTGGCCAGGAGGAAGTGAGTTATGTTTGAGAGACGGTCGAGATTGAGAGAGAGGAAAGGCTGAAAGGTTCAGAGGTTCCCTGGTTTCTGGCATGTGAGAGAGAGAGAGAGAGAGGGATTAACCTAATCGTACGAGGTTGTTAGGGTTTTCGGCGAAGGAACTAAACAGCATCCGATGGCAAGAGAAGGCGAGGCAGAGCAATTCGGCACGACAAGCATCGTTAGATATGCATTTTGCAAGAGAGAAAAGGGGCAAAATGAGAGTGACGGATCATAAGAGGGAGAATCGAGAGAGGTTATGTGTTCTCTTTGATGGAGCGTGAAAACCGTGGAATGATGACTAATGAGTAACGGATATCATGAAACGATATGGAATTTTGCCGTTTCATCTGAATTTAGAATCTGATCACGGCACTTGAACCCAAGGGAGGCAACTTTTGAGATTCTGAGACATAATTCTTTATATTAGTGATATTATTGTTCAATAAAAAAGTATATTAAAGATTAGGAATACGTAATTTTTAATAGTAGTAAGTGATGAATTAATTTTTTTTTTCTTTTCATCTTCCATTTAGAGGGGTAAGATAATTATGGAGGAGGGAGTGAATAATTATGGAAAGATTACAACGGTAAATATGGAGAGAGAGAGAGAGAGAGAGAGAGAGAGAGAATTATGGAGAGTGGGGAGGGAGAAACATGAGAGGATGAGTGAGATTTTTTTTTTTTAAATAATTATGAAGAGATTTAAATATGGATGGGGAGAGAGAGAAATTTAAGGAGGGGCAAGTTATTATATATATATATATATATATATTTTGAGGAGCAAGTTATTATTATTATTATTATTTATTTTCCATTTAGAGGGATTTTTTTGTCATTTTGAAAGTTTCTTTTATAGATGTCAATGGTCTTTTTGTCTTTTTGAAAAAGTATATCAAAGAAGATGAGTACATACTTTTATATAGTAGTATGATAGTATGATATATATATATATATATATATTTATTTATTTATTTATAAAGCATAGGTCAAATTTATTTATATGTAGTATGTTTTGACTAACATAGAATGACTCAATATCAATTTCTACTGTCATATTTTTTGCCTATAAAAGGTAAGAGAAAATGTTCTCTAAGCCAATAGGATAGGGTATGCTACCACCTCTATGTTATCTCTCTTCTCACATCACCTCGTTGTCCTCCTATGTACGATACCATTTTGTAGCACCTCATTGGTGTGCTCTACCATGTTGCTTGCTCGAAAAATCCTCTCCAAAAAAATGATTGTTACGCAAACTCTACTATTGACCAACATAGGTCCAATATACGAGATTTGAATACGGATTACCAACTTTATATTGTACCATATGTATATGAAAATCCTTGTTTGATTCATTTTCATTTTTCTTATGCTTATTATGTGGAGAATCTCAAAATGCCCTTTCAGACTTTGGATCAAAGGTCAAAGTAGAATTCTATCAATCTTCGCATACGTGAGGATAAAACATTACTTGGTTCGGGTTGTTAGGGCAAATGCATGGGTTCGAGTATTGAGAGTGGTCACTTAATGCAAAAAAATGCCAAAGATTAGGACTGTATCCAAATTAACCCTTCCTAGGATCTCTATAAGATGGACCAACATTACATAATGGCCTTTTTAGGATTTATAGATATCAAAATTAAGGTGGTGGTTTGATGTAAGAACACTAAAGGGCTCTAAATTTTTTCCATCGATTGATGATCGAAAGCAAAGAAAACATGCTTCTATGTGGGGTTGGGTTATAGTAACTTATGCTAAGCTCAACAACTTGTCTAAAGAGATTGCTAGATACATATTTGTAAGTTTTTTTTTTCCCTAAAGAAGAAGATAAGATTAAAATAAATCAGTAAAAATATTATTGTCAGGATTACAAAGAGACATAAATGATTTGTTAATCATAGCTTTGTGATCTAATTTGACCAAAAAAGAACAACCACCTCATTTGTAGGTTTGAACCAAAAAGACAGAATAAAAAGAAGATTATAAACATCCAAATTTGTAAGTTGCTCTGGTTCCAATCCAATCCAAATCAGGAAAACCTTTCCATATAACTTAGATAAAATATTTGCCTAAATCATCGCAATTTATTTGAATTGGTGAGCATGCAGGGTGATGTGAGGTCTCTTACCTTGATCATCAATGTTCAACGTAACTTTTCTTTAACAAAAAAAAATTATTAATGTGTAATCCAAGCCATAAATCATCTACAAGATTAAGAAATTGCACAATGTTTTGTATAAAAGTTCATGATTTCAATTTCAAAATTTGGTAGTGATTTTAATTTTTCAGTGACAATTTTGTATAAAATTTACATTTCGAAAAGACTGGGTGATGAGCACATTTATGTGTGAAATCTAGGGTAATAAAACATGCATTTTATATATTTAGAATGGAGCTACCTTGGGTTTTACTCTTTTTTTACATGTTTTGTATTTTAAAAACTTTAAGCATTATCGGAAATCATATCTCTCCAACAACAACTACCTAGTGTAGTTAGTGAGCTATGGTGTGCAAAATTCCCTTGCTCACTATGAGGTCTCAAGTTCGAATCTCATGGTTGTCTTTTTTTGGATAATTTTGTTGAAGATTTTCTACTTTACACTCACTTAAAGCACTAAGGGCATGGAGGGGATTTTCACATCAAATTAGAAGTAAGGAAAATCGTGGGAGGGGTTTCCTGCACAATAAGAGAAAAAAAAAAGGGGAGAAATAAATCTTGTTCAAATCTTCTCTCTCCTCCACATCATCACCAAAAGATTGTCCAAATCACACAAAGCAAGAAGGAAAATCGTCCCTTGGAGGGAGAAAAAGAAGAGACAAATAAATTAAAAAAAAAAAGGAAAGAAAATAAGCAAAAAAAAAAATTATAGAAAATTTTCCAAAGTTTATTTCTCTCTCCTCCACCTTAGCACTTTTGGTCTCAAAAGATCTCACTACCAAATATGGGTTTCTCCCTTTTAGGAAAGAGAAATTTATTACCCTACCTCCCCATTCCCTATAAATACAACTCATGTAAGAAGAGGGGGGACAATTCATTGTTCTTCTAGGGATTTTTTTTTAGTTGCTCTATCTCTTTCTCTAGCTTTAGTTCTAGGTTTATGCTTTAAACACTTTTGTAAGTTCTTTTTATTCAATTAATGCAAGCAATTTTGTTTTTGATTCAGTCTTTGATTTTTATTGTTTGAGCAATTCAAGTTGTAATTTTCAAGTTCTAGTTCTATGCTTAGTTCTAAGTGACAAGAACAAGCTATGAAGCATGTCTTTCAAGTTCACTTTATTTTTTCTTTAGATTTGTTTTCACTAGTACTAAAAATTTCAGATTTGGTTTATTCCAGATCTGGTTTTTAGTACTAGTAGTATCTCAAATCGATCAAGTTTTCAGTTCAATGGTTGAAATTCAAGTAAGTAGGCTCCTTCAGTAGTCTTCTTTCCCCCCTCTCATTCCCTCTTTTGACTACCCTTTCTTTCTTAATTTAGGATTTTAATTTTAGTCGTTACATTATTGCTATCCCTTTTCCCCAAGGTTCTTGGCTAATATATGTGTTGACTATGTCCCTCCTAGCCATAGAACCATCAATTTATTGCTTTTATTTTAATTGCCTCCCTTTCCCTAAAGCCAAGTAGAGTAACCCTTGTAAGAGTGACTCTCTGATCAAGTAGGGAAGCTCATATTATGATGCATCCCTCGGGCTAAGTAGAGAAACCTACTTGTGAGTCTCTCTCTAGCTTTATCTCCTTTCTTTTACTTTATTTTTATTTCAGCATTTTTTTCCTTTATTGTTTTTTTTTTAATTGCGTGGGTTGTTTATTTTTAGTTATTTATTTATTTAATTTTAATTGCATGGCTTGCGTTTTTAAATTCTTAGATGACAAATGGTTAGGATGTTATTTTAGATACATATGTTTAGGACGGTAATTAGAATTAGATCACAACCATTAATCAGTTCACTTTCGCATTATTAAAAGAAAAATAAATAAATAAAGTGGTTGCTCTCCCTGCGTTCGGCCCGTAGCTACACTGATCCGTACGTTTGCGGTTACATTTTAAAATCTCAAACACTGGGTATGCCCCCAGTATACCCAGATTTATGTTCATCTCTCTGCTCTTCTCCTTGTAAAAGACCCCTATGCCCTCTCATCTTAGTCATCCATTGGTTAAGTCACTAGCTCCAGGTAAGCTAGCAGCATAACTACCCATTCATTTCCTCATTGAAGCCTAAAAGTTTATGCTCGTCTCTCTCACCACCACAAGCGATCGGAGATCTCTAAAGCAAAGGCTGTGCTTCTCATCCCTCTTCTCTGACCCTCAGCGATCAGAGATGTCTAAACCTTAAAACATTACACCGTTGTGCTTGTCTCTCTTATGGTTGGATTTTCTCTTCTTGTGGAATATATTGGAGATGTTATAGTCTCGAATTTCACATTCTTTAATTCCCCTGCCTGTTATATCCATCCAGTTCATTGCAGGTAAATCTGGTTCTTTTCTAATTTTGTGAATTCCAATAGTTATTTATGGAAGGGAAGCTATGATTCATATTTAGATTATCTTTATGCAGCAATGTTTAAGTTCAAAATATGATTGCTTATGCTCCACCTGAATCTCCATACACTGTTGATATAGTTCCAGGTTTTTTATGCTAAATGCTTTCAATAGTGTGTTTTTGTCTACTCCCACTCAATTATACTCATGAATGGCCCTTCTTTCTATAATGACAATCTACTATAATAGCCATGTGTTATGGTACACCTGCACAATCCTCTTTTTTGCCTTACGAGGACTGAGAGGTGGTGATTTCATGGAACCTGCTTGAGTGTCATCATAATTTCCTCATATAAAGATAGGGCATCTGTCAAAACAACTTTGCATTTTCTATAACACAACTCAGCCTTATTCCAACTAAATGGGGTCGGCTACATGGATTCATGAGTGTATATATATATATATATAAGACTTTGGGACATCCCACTTGGCAACTCGCATCTTAGCCCTCCACGTAGCTCTGCTAGATGCCAAACTTGGGTAAAGACTTAACTTTTGCACGTCTCTCCTTACTAACTCATCAATGGTCATTTTTTACCTACCCCTAGCTCTTTTAGCTCCATCCATCTGCATCTGGTTACTCCTCCATACTAGGGCATTTAAAGGCCTCCTTTGGACATGCCCAAACCATCGTAGCCGACATTCTTTGAGCTTATCCTGAATTGTGACAATTCCTAAATTGGTTCTAACCTGATCATTTCTTATTCTATCTCTCAGGGTTTTGCCGCATATCCACCTCAACATCCTCATCTCAGTCACACTCAACTTATCTACATCACGCTTTTTGACTGCCCAACATTCTGCACGATACATCATAGCTAGTCTTATGACTGTTCTGTAGAATTTTTCCTTAAGCCTTAGAGGAATCCGTCGATCACATAACACTCCAGATGCCCCCTCTCCATTTCATCAATCATACTTTAATTCTGTGTGAAACATCATCATCAATCTCACATTTTTTGTTTAAGATAGAGCCCAAATATCTGAAGCAGTCATTATGCGAGATCTCTCTCCCCTCAATTTTCACTCCCTCGCTATCTATCCTCACTCGACTAAAGGTATACATCATATATTCCGTCTTCATTCTACTTATCTTAAAATCTCACGATTCTAAAGTATATCTCGATAGTTCTAACTTATCGTTAACATTTGTCACAGTTTTACCGACCATAATAATATCATAAGCAAAAAGCATACGCCACGGGATCTTTCCTTGAATATTCCTTGCTAAGTCATCCATGATAAGTGTAAATAGGTAGGGGCTCAACGCGGATCCTTGATGTAACCTAATAGTAATTGGGAACTCAACACCTTGGCCTTTCTCTGATCTCACACTAGTCACCACATCTCTATACATGTCTTTAATTATATCCACATTTTTACTTGACACCCCTTTCTTCTCTAAAACTTGCCAAATTAAATCTCTAGGTGTCACACCCCGTTCACACTGAACCGGAGCGGTGACCGAGTTAACACCGGTTAACCCAAACCTGCCAGGATCATCAGATATTGTATTCCACCACAGCATACACACACTAACATAAGTTCATCAGATCAGCGGAAGACTAAGTTTTACCTGTGAATAAATCCCATATACTTGATACCCGAATGGTGATACAATAATTATATACATTTGGGCACGAAGGCATGATATATACACAAAAAGAATAAAATTCAAATATCAAGTATATACAGGAAATAATCAAAACCATCAGAGTACACAGCTCGGCTCGGTATCAAGGCTGGAGCTCAGCTCGGCATCAAGGGTTGTGCCCAGCTCGGCATCACATAGAAGAGCTCAGCTCGGCCTCAGAAGTGGAGCTCAGCACGG
>NC_056563.1:3334900-3395292 GCF_013358625.1 Macadamia integrifolia | reverse complement strand
TACCTGTTTTATCCGTACATAGCCTTATGGTAGGTGCACGTACACGGTTTGGGCACTCCCGTCTCTTCTGGCACTGACTCGGACTTGTCGGGCCAGCCGGTGTTTAAGGTCACCCGTGCCATCATAGCCCATAAGGAACCCGCTCTAATTTCCTCTGGCTCGGTTCCTGCATGGTTAAACCGGTTCAACCGCGAAATCAGACCGGGTTTAAGAAGCGGGGTATTACACTGGGGACCCTGTCTTAGGCCTTTTCTAGGTCAACAAAGACCATATGAAGATCCCACTTATAGGTTTTGGATTTTTCCATAAGCCTTCTAAAAAGGTAAATTGCTTCGATAGTGGATCTCCCAGGCATGAAATAGAATTGGTTCCCTGAGATATTGGTTTCTCTTCTTAAGCCAACCTCTATTACCTTCTCCCATAGTTTCATAGTATGGTTCATGAGTTTTATGCCTCTATAGTTGTTGCAGCTTTGGATATCGCTCATATTTGTGTAGATTGGGACAATAACACTTCTCCTCATTCATCAGGCATCTTTTTCGTGTTCATGATCTTGTTAAATAGCTTGGTCAACCAAACAACCCCATGTGGACCCAAGCTCTTCCACACTTCAATTGGGACCTCATCCGGACCTAGAGTCCTCCCTACTTTCATCTTCTTAGGGCTTCAATAACCTCGGTCACTCCTATCTTGCGTACATACCTATGATTCCTGTTGTCAAGCCGGGTATTCGAACCACTCCTATTTGGGCTGTCTCTATTGAGCAAGTTACAAAAATACTCATCTTATCTCTTCTTTGTCTTTATCATTCACAAGCACTCTACCCTCCTCATTCTTAATACATCGAACATAGTCGAGATCTCTGCTATTCCTTTTCTGAATTTTAGTTGTCTTATAAATAGCCTTTTCCACCTTCCTTGGTATTTAAATTGTTGTTGAAGTTATCATATTTTCTCGCCCTTGCTTTCCCCACAATCTTTCTTGTCTCATTTCTGGTGGCCTTATATCTCTCTTTATCTTCAACTTCCCCAGTCCTTTGCCAAATCTTAAAATTATCCTTCTTAGTCTTGATGGTAGCTTGGACCTGCACATCCCACCACCAAGCCTCTCTAAGGGCCAACTTAGTACCCCTAGACACCCCTATAACCTCCTTAACAACTTTCTTAATGCAATCTGTCATTTCATTTCACATCGTGTTGGTGTCCCCTTCACAATCCCACTTCCTATTCTTCACCACATTATCTATGAAAGACCCTACTGCCTCACCTTTCAATATCCACCACCTAACTTTCGAGCAAACATGTTTCCTTGTTCCTTCTTCAATACACGGAGGCATAAGTCCAAGATCAACAATTTATGTTGAGAGGTTAAACTCTCCCTAGGGATGACCTTATAATCCTTACACATCCATCGGTCAGACCTTCTAGTGGGGAAGAAGTATATTTGACTGAAATGCTATCCACTAAGTAATTAAGTGTTCTTCTTTTTTAGCGAAAATAGTATTAGCAATGGATAGGTCGTAGGCGGTTGTGAAGTCCAAAACTAAGGTTCTCTCCTCATTCCTCTCCCCAACTCCATAACCTCCATGCACCTCAACATAACCTCTCATTTCTTTACCAATGTGTTTGTTTAGATCCCTTCCCATAATAATTTTTTCCTCTGGTTCAAAGCTATG
The DNA here is from genome assembly GCF_013358625.1 of Macadamia integrifolia. Taxonomy (NCBI): domain Eukaryota; kingdom Viridiplantae; phylum Streptophyta; class Magnoliopsida; order Proteales; family Proteaceae; genus Macadamia; species Macadamia integrifolia. Next base: position 3,393,617 of record NC_056563.1, on the reverse strand, counting down.
CATCAATTCATCCAAGTGTTCCCAAAATTGTAGCTTGCAACTCTCATCTGATCCTGTTTGGGGAACATAGAGGCTAATAATGTTGACCACCTCTTTGTCTAACACCAGCTTTAAGGATAAGATCATATTTTCCACTCTTTTAACATCTACCACATCGTTCTTCAAATCTTTATCCACCACTATGTCAACTCCACCTCAACCACTTTGATCTCCAACATACCATAGTTTAAATTCGTCTAACATCTTAGCTTTCATCACTTTCCATATAGTCTCTTGCATACAGGCAATGTTAATCATTCTCCTTCTCATGACATCTATCAACTCAAACTCTTGCTCGTTAGTGAACCAATGTTTCAGGAAGCACATCGAATCCTCCTAATACTCTCTTGTACATGTTGCAAAGTAGGTCGATGCCATGTGTTGTTTGCGTGGGATGTCCTAACAATAGGAAAAAAAGACTTAGGACACAGAAAAGGATAAAATACAATCAAGAAATATGGGGATCCATGCAAATGGTGGATTGACTGAGTATAATATGGTACCGGCTGTCTACTTGACGCATAAAAAAAGAACTAAATATATATAATAAGAAAGAAAGCAAAATAATATAGGTAAGGATTGAAACTTAGTACAATAAACAAGGATTCTTAGAATATAAAGAAAAGCACATGACCAACAATCCGCTTACAATGTGTGAAACACCAAGGGCTCATTTGATAACGTTTATGCCGTTTCTATTTCAAGAAACAACAGAAACATAAATTTCCGTTTCTAGAAACAGAAACGGAATTAAAGGTGTTTGATAAGTTATGTTTCTGGAAGTCGATAGTAACCAGCGAAAGAATGGCCATGAGTCGTTTCTATAAACGGCGAAACAAGTTCAATTTCTTTAACCATAAATAGGTGAAAATTTCAATTTTAATTTCTGAAAATAAGTGAAATAAAACAATTTTATCAAATGCTTTTTGTTCCATTTTTGCCGTTTTTGTGTTATGCCGTTTATGTGTTCTGCCGTTTCTTGACAAACGTGTTTCTTAAACGCTGTCAAACGGGCCCAAGTATTGCATGCAAGACAATAAATCTATATAAAGTCTTTTTTATTTATTTACTGTTTTTCGCCAGAAGGTAGGCAATCGTGGGGAGTGAAGAGACGCTTTCTGTGATTTTCGCTTCACAAGAATAGGATAGAAAATCGGGGATGGTGAAGGCGTGATAGTCGGTGATGAAGGGGGAAAGAAAAGGAGGGAGCGAGGCCAGAAAGAGAAGACCGTGAGAAAGTTGTATCGAGAGAGAGAGAGAGATAGAGAGCGCGAGAGAGGGAGAGGGAGAGGGAGAGGGAGAGGGAGAAGAGAGAAGAGAAGGGGAAGGTCAGGGGTATACCTACCTGGGTCGGAGAGTCCCTAGATCGACGCTGCCAGAGATGGGGGAGGGGATGGTGTGCCGGAGCGTTTCAGCGAGAAGTAGCCGTTATTGAGTCCCAGGTTTCTTACATTTCTCTGAAATTTATATCGCATGGTTCCCACCAATCTGAGTTTTGTAACTTTTCTATATAGCTATTTGTTTGGATTTGATTAAATTATTGAGGATTACAAAATGAACATGAAGCTGCATCAGTCCATACACATCTGCCATGGATTCGTTTGAATAATGGATAGATGGAATAGCCCTTGAAATGGGACAGTTTCAGAAAATTTGAGGGACGGAGATATTCTCTTTATGATAGATTTTGCTGCAACTTAACAAAACACTGGAAAGATCTTGATTTGTAAATTCAACTTACTAGGAATTTTTTTATACATGTATGTGTTGTGCTTCTTAATTTTCGTTACCCAAAATCACCAAAATTCTATTGTGAATTTGATGGGTTCACATGAAAATTGGCCCATTTTTCAAATACGTCCATAATGAGTTTATGTCTCAGAGTTGAGAATTTTTTTTCCTAAAAATTATTTTGCATAGACTTACATTACCTGTGGGGACTTGACTGTATTTTCTTTCTTGTTCAGTGTAGACTGCACCTCAAGACTTATGAAAGTGGAGAAGCAACAGTTGGAGACTGAGATCCCAATTGGACAATTGGACTGCATCAATCATCCCAGCCTTCTTAGTATTTATAGTTGATTTTAAGTACAGTCTAACAGGTTTACCAAAGACAAAATCTGTATTAGTGGTTGGAGGATTTGGATGCTCAATCTTCTATATCATTGGTGAAATGTCTTTGTGGGTGATTCATGAATGCTAAAATAGGACTAAACCAAATATGAAACCTGGTACAAACCAAACTGAAAACTAGGCGGTTCGGTTTTGGGGTTTTGAAAACAGGTCCCTGTGTTTGGTTCAGCAGGTTATGGTTAATGCATTTTGTATCTTGAAGCTGAGGCAAAATCGAACCAAATAACTGAAACTGAATCGATTGACACCCTTATTTAGCCCTCCCGAAGCTTCCATGGCGCTGCCTCCAGGGCTTTACTCCAGCACTAACACTCTTGCTTTGGTATTTTCTCACTCTCTCCCCCACCCCTTATCCCTCCGCTGGGAAGTCCGTTTCACTGTTGTTGCTTTTGTCAATTTTCTCATTTTCTCCATCTGATTGTCATATCATTAGTGATTGTTGGAAATGTAGGCAATGATGTTATGTAAAGGGTTCCAGTGGAGTTGATCCTATGAATTATCCATGATCTACAATTTCTTTATTTTTTGAAGCTACATACTTTTTATAAGTAAATGTAACAGACTGCACCCGTTGATTATTTTCCAATTCTTGTGGGATACATGATATTAGAGAGTCCCCTCCATTCATTTTTGTGGGTACTTGTTTAACCACTATTGCATTATTATTGAAATTTTATTCACCAATGTTGTACTACTATATGATAGAAATTTACCAATTATTTTTGCCATGTATCCTTTCTTTGGCTAAGGAAAATCACCAAAGAACGCTGAGGCCAATGTTAATCATTGAAGTACAAAGGACCCCTATATTGATATCCAATAATGCATAATTATTGATCCTGGAGTTTTGGTGGACAATGATGTTCCATTGCCAATTTTGCAATTGTTCAAGATTGTGGTCTTGCCTAAGGATAATTGTTGACCTTACTCTCCTAGTGGTTTGATAACAGAGGCTGTTAAGAATGATGTTCTCAAACCCTCAAGTAAAAGATAATTATTCATATACTGTTCCTTGTATGTTGAAGTGACTGTAGGAGTTAGCATCATTTGCTAGATGTAGTGGTGTTGTTTATAACCATATGGGTTTTGAAAATTCTTTTACCTACTCTAGGATTAACTAGAGTGAGTAGAAATCAACATAACATAGAAACACAAAAGGAAAAGAAGATTAGCTATCAATGTAATACTAATGTTGGGCTCATATACCAGGATCTATAAGGAATAGCAGACCAAAATTCTTCAGAAATGAACGTGAACCGTAATCTAAATAGTATGTGAACAATAATTCTGTTTGTAGAAGCAGAAAAGTAACAACTTAGAAAAATATAAATAAAACTTGCATATTCAAACCAAGGTTTAAGATCTCTCTCTCGCCACCCATCTTGCCATCCAAAAAAAACGAGATTTGGCGAGATCTCACCGAGATCTTGTATTTTTTTGGCATTCAACTTGCTGGTTGATCTCGGTGGGCATATGACCTTTGTAGCCCATGAAATTGTGTATTTACCCTATTTTAGGCATTCTAAACACAATGGGAACATCAGTTTTTTAAAACTCAAACTGAAAATGGTATTTTGACTTTTTACCCTATGTAAGTAGTCGGCGACTCTTCGAACCCTTTATCTAGTATGATATATTCCTTAATCCACCTTCCACAATCATCATTCTGACACAACATAATCAGTAGAATATAAAAGACATCATTTCTAATTACTATTGATGATTGATGAGTCACATACATTGAAAATTTGAAATGACATATAGTAAGCAAAATAATAAGTAACAAGATTGCTGCATAAAGTACATACTAGTAATAACTAACATAGATATACTGATATAGTAGACAACTAGACATTAGACTCCATCCTAGAGACCAAGACTCTTAGTACTGAAATGAGCGTTGGGCCATATCATCATAGCCTCCATATTGTTGATGCTGATGTCGAAGCATGTTTTGCTCTGATTGATTCACAAAGGCTGGCCATGTCATAGTATGAAGGAAGTAATACTCAAACTCTGCCACAACAGCCCTATAAATGTCATCGCCGACATACTAGAGATACCTAATCCTTAGGTAGATATCTCTAAAACTAAATGAGCTGGAATGGGATCCACAGCTGTTGGTTGGTGCTTGACACACATGAACCTGCACCCACATGTATGGATGGGGGGCTAAAACCTAGAAGATGCTATCCACAAAACTTGACCTAATGTGGGAGTGTGATTGACCCTTATACTTAGTGGCAGAGGGGAAAGAGCCTGGCTTGTGGGTGTCCAAACTGACCAAATTGACTATAATGACTATAGTCTGAATTGGTTGTCCTTGTGCCATATATAATTGACGATGCATACAACTGTTCCCCATGAATACCACTTTTCATGCTTAAGCCTCCTAGAGTGTCAATCAAGCTCCTAATAGAGATGTCTATGGAGTCCATGCTATCCTACTCCTCTCCACCAGCTATGAATCGGTGACGTGAGCCTCTCTTGTAGGGTTTGGGGGAATGTGCACCGTGGTCCATGTTCTATGTGGCATGAGTGAACTGAGTCTCTCTTGTGAACCACATTGTTTCTTGCTCCGGTTTAGTGTAATGGTACCTCTCACGCATCTCATCATCACCATCACCATCACCATCACCATCACCATCACCATCACCATCCCCATCACCACCATCACTAGCATTAGCACCAGCACCACGGTGTCCACTACTACCACCACCACCAGGTCTTGCACCATCATCATCATCATCATCATCATCATCATCACTGGACCGTGACCAAATAGTTTCAGACTCCACATCAACCCCAGTAGCTTGGGACTCGAAAGGTGGGATGAGGAGAGAAGAAAAAACACACTAATGAAAGTCTTTTTATGATAATTCAAAGAATCTAACACACTCTGAGTAACACTTTAAATATTCTCACACATGAACACAACTGAAACAATACATAAGATATTTCTACAGATGGTTTCCAAGGAACATAGGTGACGTTTATATAGCTTTCTGCACTGCAAACTCAATTAAGTCCACCGACAGACTTCACACTTCCTTAGGGCTACCAAACGTTGATCCTGGTTTTCCACTATATTAGGTCCACCAACAGTGATAGGACATGTGACCAAGGGCACCAAGACTAATACTGATTTAAAACTTGATGAAGTTCACCGAAAGTTATTGATGGAGAGAAGAGACACATATTCTGAATAGTTGGCTGTCTCTTCTACGAAGCCAAAAATAGGCCGGCGATTGTACATGAATCATAGATAACAATCATCAATGTCCACCATATTTCCTTCTGTGGTGGCAAAGTCGTCACGGGCATCATCCTCGTCCAAAATAGCTGACATAATGTGCTGGTGGATCTCTATAGAAGACAAGGGAGGATGTTACCTTTTGAAAGTGGAGAGGAGAGATTTAAGCTTGGATGGGTCATCCTGAGATGAGGATGCTTCTTCAAGAGAAGAACAATATACTCGTTTAAGAGTTAAAGCAGAAGGTATTAAATAGGAGATTGAGAATTTATCCCACCATTTGACAAAAAATTGTCTATAAAGCAAAGGGAATATAATCTCAAGAAATATCATCTTCTAGGACAGTATGAGTCTACCTCATAATCCAAGGAATTTCATAGAGAATATACAATTGGACATATAAGTCTCTTTCTTCAAAGGTTTGATTAAACCTTTTAAATTTGACAAAAGGACTCTTTAAGAGTAACTGGTAGAATATCATGTATAGGACCCCAAATGTAGGACCCGTGGTCAAACAATTGGGGGGATCCTTTGAGGATTGAAGACGAAATTGGATAAACCAGCTATGAGCTTCCATTGGGTTTTGATAATTAAAACCTGATCCCATGCTTTTTAATAAAGTCATAAAAATGGAATGTGTGGACTTTAAGTCCTCTTGCATCAGAACTAACTCTAGTTCTTAATGGATCAAGACCCCAATCTCCATAAGAGATAATCTCTAGAATCTGAAATTTGGAAAATGCTATTATGGAATTCGAATTATTCTGATAGTTATGAGTAATGACAATAGATCCTGTGTCAACGAGGATCTTTTCATAGTATTCAATTTGTCATCTGTATGAGGATGCAAATGATTTGAGATATATTGCATCTATTTCAGGAGTTTTTCGAAGATGAACTTGGCTAGCGGGAATAAGGACAATAGAAGAAGATTTAAGGAAAGGAATTGTTGAATAATGAGTTATATTATAATAATGGGTTTTAGAGGTATTATCCAAACGGACCCTTAAGCCCACTTTAGGGTTTTACTTTATGGTAAATTGAGAGGCTTGTGCTCATTATTGGCACAAGTCACATTCTTCCCAATTCTTCATGATATCAGAGTAGGTCAGAGTGGAAACCTTTTCTCCCCTTCTCCTCCTTTAAGAAACCTGAATCTTAACCCTAACTATCACCATCGCCGCCCCTCTTTCTCTCTTCCCTTATTATGCAAATCACCTAGAGCCTCCTTCGCCACCATCCCCATCCTAGCGCTACTGCAGCCACCACCTCCCTAGCCACCATCGCTGCGACTTGTGCCTCCCTAGCACCATTGCAACTCGTGCCTCCCTAGCGCTGCCTCTCTCTCCTGCGGCTCTCTTTCTTCGAGGTTCTCTCTTTAGTGCCTCGCAGCCCTCCCCTTTGCCCTCTTTAGGGGCTCTCCCTCGGTGGTGAGTGTTCTCCCATTCGGGGCCCTTTTTGGGTCATGTTTTTGATCTAGATCCCTATGCATGATTAGATATGGACTGGTGCCTTTCCTTGTGATTGTTGAGATTAACAACCATGGTGACTGAAGACTCTGGGACATCAGCCTTTGGGGATGGTGGGACTTGTGGCTCTAATGGCGATTACCCTACCTTCCTAGTTAGCTCCATCAAGTTGGATGGGAGCAACTATTTGATTTGGTCCCGCTCCTACTACCTGTCTATTATTGGCCGTGACTATGCCGGATATTGTACAGGTACTTCCACTCGCCCTACTTTACTGGTTCTCCTCAGGACAAGTGGGACGTTGCCAACTGCATGGTAATGTCCTACCTTATAAATTCTATTACCCCACTATTGCTTGATATTGCTGCCCGTATCTGGAAGGCTGTGAAGGGAATGTATTCTCAAGTGGGTGTTAGTACCCAATGCTTTGAATTGAGAAAAAAAGCTTTATAGGGCTACCCAGAAGGAACTCACAGTATCCCAATATTATTCTGAACTGTGTCGTATGTGGAATGAGATTGATTACTATGAGACATATTAGATTGTTTGTGATGTTGATGTTGTATGCTTTAAGAAGTGTGGGGAGAGGCTTCGTGTCTATGATTTTTTGGTAGTTTGAATGTGGAATTTGATCAAATTAGGGCCAATGTCCTTCATCGTGACCCCTTCCTTAGTCTTGAACAAGATTTTTCATTGATCCACGCAGAAGAGAATCGTTGATCTTAGATGTATCAGGATCGCTTTGCCTTATTGTCTACACAAGGTTCTACTGTTTCTAATGCTAGGACCCCTGCTCCTCCCTCCACTGACAAATTTGTTGTTAAATGTGACTACTGTGGAAGGAGTGCCACACTGAAGAGACTTGTTGGAAGCTCCATGGGCGACCTGCTAATATACGTGGGCATAATCAAGGTCGTGGAAAGTCCTCTCAGTCTCAAGCAAATTATTCTGAATCTGCTAATAACATTGATTGCTTAAGTCCTATAGGTTCCTCCTTCTCTAATGACGAGATGACTATGCTACGTCTTATGATGACTCAGATGGGATCCTCTACTGCTGTTGCTGCAGCTATTGCTTCCTGTCTGCCAACCATTACTGCCTGTCATTCTACCCAGTCAGGTACTATCTTTTGTGGTCTTATTGCATCTTTTGCTTCCCAGGTTTGGATACTTGACTTTGGGGGTACTGATCACATGACCGAGGTTGCCCACATTTTTTTCTACATATTGTCCTTCCTCAGGTAACATCAAGGTTCAGGTAGCTGATGGTTCCCTATCCTCTATTGCTGGAATGGGTTCGATTAGGTGCTCTCCCACTATGTCTCTACCCTCTGTTCTTCGTATTCTTTAGTTTTCTTCTAATTTATTATCAATTGGTAGTATTACTAAAGATTTGAACTATAAGGTCACCTTTCCTACTCACTATGTGTTTCAGGACTTGGTGACGAGGGCAGCGATTGACAATGGTAGAATGAGTGGTAGTCTCTATGACTTGGACACTGGACCTTTAAGGGCACTTCATACTTTAGATTTGGCACTCTCCGAGCTCCTGAGTTAGCATCGTCGTGTGGGTCACTCCCCATGTGGAACTTTATCTAGATTGTTTTCTGCTTTAATTAAACATTATATTCAGAACAAGTTTATTTGTGATGCATGTGTTTTCGTGAAACAAACTCAAAATGTGTATCGTGCTTTTGATAATAGAAGTACTATTCCTTTTGCTATAATTCACTTTGATGCTTGAGGCCGTGCCCGCTGTCTTTGTATCTGGATATAGATGGTTTGTCACTTCTATTGATTGCAATACTCATGCTGCTTGGATTTATTTATTGCATTATAAGAGTGAGGTGGTTAAGTGCTTCCGCAAATTCCATTGCATGGTCAGGATGGCAGAGAATATATGGATGGTTCATTTCAATCCTATTTGGTTGATCATGAGATCATTCATCAGATGAGTTGTGTTATTGCCCTAAAGCAGAATGGGGTGGCAAAGCGTAAGAATAGACACTTGCATGAGGTTGCTTGCTCTTTGGTGTTTGAGATGCAGCTGCTTGCCCCTTATTGGAGTGAGGCTGTCCTCATTGCTTCTTATCTCATTAATAGGATGCCCTCACGAATGTTGGGTTTTAGGTGCCTTATTGAGATGTTATCTAGGTCACATACTTTTGTTGTTCGGCCTAAGGTATTTGGCACTATTTACTTTGTTCATAATAACCAGGTTCTTGGCAAGCTTGACCCTAGGGGTTTTAGGTGCACTTTCGTTGGCTACTCTTGTACTGATAAATGATACATATGTTATCATCCTCCTTCTCGGAGGCTTTGTTCCCATGGATGTGATCTTTTGTGAGACAGAGGTCTATTGCTCACCTCTTCAGGCGGAGTCTTCTAGTAGTGAAGAGGTTCCATAGATTCCTTCATTTAATGGTCCTTTACTTCTCCCTATGGATGAGAGGGATGAAACTCAGAGGGATACATGAGAGACAACTACTAGGAAGAGGTTCCCATTCAGGGGGAGCCATAGGTTCAGAAGAAAACACAGGATGGTCTAGTGGTACAAGTTTTCTCTTGTAAGAAAAGAGGTCCTGACACCACTACTCACACTACCACTACTACTCAATTGCCCTCTGATCCCTAATCTATTCTCCTAGGTATCTCTTTCCCACTCACTTCTGTGTCTCTTGATGTTCCTAGTGCTCATAGAAAAGCTAATCATATCGTGCTTTTGTCTTCCTCGTCCTTTGTTTCCATTCCTCATACCTGCTAGGAGGTAAATGCTGAACCTAAATGGAAGGAGGCAATGAATGAGGAGATGAGAATGCTTCACAAAAATGACACATGGGACTTGATTCCTCTTCCACTTCAAAAGCGACCAGTTGGTTGCAAATGGGTGTTCACAGTTAAACACAGCACTGATGGGATTGTGGATACAAAGCAAGGGTGGTTGTCAAGGGATTAACTTAAGACATATGGGATCGATTACTAGGAGACCTTTGTTGCTGTTTCCAAGAAGAACGCAGTTAGAGTTCTAATCTCTTGTGCAATGAACCGAGGTTGGGAGCTACAACAACTGGCTATCAAGAATGCATTTCTTCTTAGAGAGCTGGCAGATGAAGTGTATATGGACATTCCACCAGGCTACTCTACTTCAGTGCCTAAGGCAAGGTGTGTAGACTGAAGAGAGCTCTGTATGGATTGAAGCAATCACCTAAGGCACGGTTTGGTCGGTTCCACAAGGCCATGACAGCAGTTGGTTTCACTCAAAGTAATATCGATCACACTTTGTTCATTAAAAGAGTGAATGATCAGATTACTGTGCTGATAGTATATGTGGATGATATTATTGTTACTGGTAATGATGCATCAAGACCTATCGTGGTAAGGATCTTGAGATCAAGGAACTTGGAAGGCTGAAATACTTTCTTAGAATTGAGGTGGCACAATCTACCAAGGGTGTCATTCTCTCCCAAAGGAAATCTACTTTGAACCTCCTCTCTGAGACTGATATGTTAGGATGTAAGCCCTTAGATACTCTTATTGACGTCAACTCCCATCTTAAAAGCAAGGAAGGTGAACCTGTTGATAAAGGTCAGTATCAAAGGCTGGTTGGAAGACTCATCTACCTATCTCACACTAGACTAGATGTAGCTCATGAGTCAGTTTGATGAGTCAGTACATGCATGATCCCCATTCCTCTTATATGGAAGTTGTGTACTATATTCTTCGGTTCTTGAAGACTGCCCTAGGCAATGGCATCTTATTCTCTCCTTCAGGTCACATGAGGGACGAGACATATACTAATTTTGATTGGGTAGGTACTCTAGACAATCGTCATTCAATTACTGGCTACTGTACATTTGTTGGTGGCAACCTGCTTACGTGGCGCAATAAAAAGCAGTCAGTTGTGGCTCAATCAAGTGCAAAAGCTGAGTATTGGGCGATGGCCCATGGTATATGTGAGTTACTTTGGTTACAGGGTCTCCTCTATAATTTGGGTATGTCCATTCATGTGCAATGTTGTTATACTGTGACAATAAGCCAGCCATCAACATTATACACAATCCAGTTCATCATGATAGTACCAAACACGTGGAGATTGATAGATACTTCATCAAGGAGAAGTTGGAGCAAGGCTTATATGCATTCTTTTGTGAGAAATGAAGATAAGTTAGCAGATATTCTTACAAAAGGTCTTAGTAGTAAATCTTTTTATTTTATTTTGTGCAAGTTGGGTATGTTTGATATCCAAGCACAAACGTGAGGGGGAATGTTGAATAATGAGTTATATTGTAATAATGGATTTTAGGGATATTATCCAAATAGACCCTTAAGCCTCCTTTAGGGTTTTACTTTGTTATAAATTGAGAGGCTTGTGCTCATTATGGGCATGTCACATTCTTACCAATTCTTTAGGAGTTTTTGGTCAATAGGAAGGAGAATGTGAACGGATAGGAGAAGGAGATGATTGAAGGGTTTGAGAGAGAGTCCGAGTTTAAGACGATAAAGGGCTAATTCCAGAGAAACTACGGACAATCGCTTTCTTTTTCACGTCCTTGCAAAAATTCATGGTTTAGAAAATCAGGAAGAGAGTTAGATTCTCCTTTTTCTAATCCGTGAGTTTTTTTTTTTTTTTTTTTTTTTTTTGAAGATTATGAAATTCTATTATGGAATTCGAATTATTTCGATAGACAGAACCTGTTTCTATGAGGCTCATTTCATAGTATTCACGAATTTTGTCATCCATATGAGGATGCAAATGATCAAGAAAAATCTGCCATGTAAGAAGGTAGAAAAGGAAAGTAAAAGGCCAAAACAGAAGAATGACAGCCTCCTTACCATGCCTTGCTAATGGTGATATTTTCCAGTGATATCTCGATTTTACACTCCTTCAAGTCAAAGTTATTCATTCCAAATGTCCACCCACCTGCATTTCGATCAAAATTTTGAGAGATCTTTGGGTTAGAGAAGTTGAGATACTCGTCAAACTGATGGAAGCTCTCTTACAAGTCTCCACTGCTCCATTCACCATTCCTTGCAGGTCAATAGACCTAAGAGGCCCCAAATCTTTCTGAACTACAATATCATCATCCAGAAAGAGGATCTTATCTAGCTTGGGGTAAACTTCAGGAAGGTAGAACCTTAGATGGTTCAGCATCGACAAGTATATGGGGTTTCTATATTTGAGATTATCAGAACCAGCAGAAAGGGTGGATGGATGATTAGCCTTGAAATAAAATTCTTTGGTTCTTGCAGATTCAAGTTGGCGTAGACCCGAAAGTAAGAAGAATTGAGCCACTTGAAATCATCAATGTTCTTGACTTGGCATCAGTTTATCAGTGACTATATGAAACACATGCTTCTCTGGTTCCTTTGTATGCAACACTGTAGAATTGACTACGACAGATGTGACGAGTACATTGTCAGAGAAAATAGCATAATGGTATAGAGGGGGATCTTCAAGCTTGTCTTTGTTTACAACTTCACTTCCACGATCCGGCAAGAAATGGTCAGTTGTAAGCTGTAATGGGAGACAATGCAGTGGCTTGGGAACCGTTTTTGCAGCAAGCTGTATCAAGAATGCACTTTTCCCCTTCAGCTGATTTATATTACGCTCGTGGACGCAGCATGACTCTTAACCTCCTTGCTACTACAGAAGAGTCATATAATTGGTTCTTTGCCAGAGATAAAACACGACCCACTGCTTTAGCTCGATCAGGTGCACTGGATATAGGACATGCTGGCTTCTTTAATGTGTTCCATCAGGGATTTGTAGTGACCCAGATCATTCTTGGACCGAGCAATGGTCACATATGCTTTGGCCATTATGTTTTGATCCCGCATACGTGTCAACATGGAGTTAGAGAGCGGAGTTTCATATTCCTTTCTCCATATACTGTACATTTCTGTGACCATGATATTGAGCTGTTTTGACCATTTAATAGCTGCTGCTTGCATCTGCTTTTTCTGTCTCTTTTTTCTGGTTGATTAGTTCTGCAGTTTGGAGTTTTTTTTTTCCCTTTCCTGTCAGTTTCTGGAAGACTCAAAAATGTCACAAACCCAGACCCACCATTGATGACATATCTGAAGAATCTAAATAGAAGAATTTCTTTTTACCTGGTGTTTGAGCTTCACAGGGTTGATTGGAGTCACTGGTTTATACAGGATCTCGTCTCCCATATTGTTGACGTTCACTGATGCCTTCTGACCCACTCATCTTATGTTCAAAAGAATCTTCATTTGCCTGATAATAAGCAGTAGGAGAGAAATATTGGCTTTTGCCACTTATTTCTGTGAGATTCAGAAATTGTTATGAGATGCAGCAAACCATTGGTAGGATGCCAATAATGGCTGGTGGGTTTAAAGTGGAGGACTAGTTGGGATGCTTAATTCTTATCCTTCTCCTCCAATGATTCTTCCATCGATTCCAAGTAACAGAACTTTTCTTTTATTTGTATCTTATAGTTGCTAAATCTGTAACTAGTTAATAGTTAATGGTTTGAAAATGCTATCCTCTTGTGTAAACTTTCATTAATGTTCTGTTTCTGATCTATGCAAAAACCCAGATTTTCTTCAAGTTTCTTGAATTCATATTACAACCAGGAATCCATTGATCAACTTTTAACCGCTGGAATTCAAATCTGATTTCACATTAAGCTTTCAATTTGTGTTCGGAAGTGCCCTGCTTTTTCAGAAAATCTCATCTTTGAACTGATCTGAAAATCCTATTTCCAGCTTGATGTCACTCAACTTAGTTTCTCAATTCTGTTTTCAAGTTCTGGTTTCTGCTTGCTGTTTCAGTAACATAGTACTATGAACTTTCTGTTATCGGATTCTTCAGATCTGTCCATCAGATTGGGAAACCCTTCTTCTCCATATAATTGACCTTCAACCAGCTTTTTGATTAAACCAGAACATTGGATTATCTGTTATTATAGATCTCTTGAATCCCTGTTTCTAAACCTGTCACTGTGATTCTGGCAAGGTTCAAAAACTTGTTTCATTTATCCATTTTGGTCAATCCAAATTTACTAAAATATCGAAATTTTGGCCAAACAGTGTTTTTTCCATGTTTTTCGCCAGGCCATTTCGGTGGGGATTTGGGTGGGGGTGGGGGAATGGCCAAAATGACTGAAATGAACGAAACGAGATGACCAAAATGTCGATGAAACAGTGCATTTTTTTTACTGAACTGAGCGAAATTTCAGCGAAACAGTGCTGATTCTGGGTTTTGCCTCCTGTTCCGTCTCGGACATATCGAAATTAGCGAAGTTTCGGTGAGTTTTTGAACAATGGGTTCTGTTTTCATTGGATTTCTGAACGTAGCCAGCTTAGGCTTACAGAAACTCATCAGAAGAGAAATTATTGATGTAGATAGTAAATGTCTGAGTGCTTTCTTACATAGCCTTTTGTAATCCACTTTAATCTCTCCACCTGGATATTTTTTTTTTTTGGTTTTATTTCTTATCTTGTTCTTTCCTTTTAAGATGTGTGACATTTCCATTTATTTTTGGTGAGAATATTAATTTATATCTCCAAATTGGTTAATGTAGGTTGCGCTCCTTGTGACTCTAGTTAGCGCCAATATGCTAGATACATCATTGAGGTATGAATGTATAATCACTCAAAGTGTATCTAGTTATGGACTCACATTTATCTCATGCTATGGAGCTGTTTATGTTTAATTTTTGGTTTGTAGCAATAAATGTTGACATTCTACATTTTAATTAGCTATTAATTATGAGCTGTGTTTTGCTTCCTCCAGTCGAAAGGAACTCAAAGGATACCAGCCGCTACATGACTGTGAGCAATACAATGATAGAAAGGTTTCAATACTTCCTTCCTATCTAGTACTGAATAAATGGAACGCTGCCTCGTTTACTTTCAATCTATGTGAACTTTTTATCTGTTTTCATATTGAAGTTTTAACCTTATATTATCTAACTCACAATCAATGTTTGAGATTTGAGATCTGTGGGAGGTCAAGGCAAGGAATTCCCAATTATGATTGGGTTACATCAAGTATCTGCTTTAAGCCCCTATTTGTTTGCGCTTATCATGGATGAGTTAACTTAGAGCATCTAGACGAGGTCCCTTGGTGTATGCTCTTCACAAATGACATTGTTTTGGTGGATACGACTAAATCAGGTATTAACACAAAGTTGGAGCTATAGAGATAAAAATTGGAATTATTAGGTTTTAAGATTAGTAGATCGAAGATGGAGTATGTGAAGTGTAACTTTAGCCACTCTAATAATGAAATGGTGAAAATTGAGGAGATAGATATTCCACTAAGTGACTAGTTTATATATCTAGGGTCAACCATAAATAAAAGTGACAGAGAATTAAAAGTGGGATGGATTGAAGTGGAGAGGTGCGTTCGAAGTCTTGTGTGACTGGTGTATCCCTCTAAAGCTCAAGGGAAAAAAATTCTATAAGACTGTTGTGCGTCCAGTTATGATATATGGGGCGGAACGTTGGGTAGTTAAGAAGAGTCATATAGAGAAGTTATGTGTGACTAAGATGAGGATGTTAAGATGGATGTGCGGAAAAACTAGGAAGGATAAAGTAAGGAATTGGCATATTAGAGTTATTTTAGGAGTTGCCTTGATCAACGACGAGCTCCGCGAAAGTGGTTTGAGGTGGTATGGTCATGTTCAAAGGAGGCCTAAAGACGCCCTAGTAAAGAGGAGTGCTTTGATTTAGATTGAAGGAGCCAAAAGAGCTAGGGGTAGGCCTAAAATGACCATAGGCGAAGTGGTGAGGAATAACATACATAGTCTCGGTCTTGTCCCAAGTATGACCTTGGATAGAACCTATTAGAGGGCAAGGATCCATGTAGCCGACCCCATTTAATTGAGATTTTTCCAACTAATGGGTTGTGCCTCTTTCCTCTTATTCTCATCTTTCTTTCTCATCTCTCATCTTTCCACCTCTTCCTTCACCCTTTTCTGTTTGGACTTTTCTAATTTTGTTTTGTATTTATCCATGTAGCCGACACAATTTAGTTGGGATAAGGCTAAGCTTGTTGTTGTTGTTGGTGGTGGTGGTGGTTTGAACTCGTGGGAAAATCACCAAGGATTAGAATATCGGTATTGGTATCGATTGCCGTATCAGTTGGCAAAATTTAAGATATGTATTAGAGGGTATCATATAGTACCAGAGATACGCTAAAGATATACACATAAATTCACTTTTGCTTATAAAAAAGTAAAAAAAAATCTATATATAACATGTATCGTGCATAAACAATAAAATTGAGACTTGAGAGTATCATATTGAGAGAAACGTGTATTCAATTGAAATTGTTCAAAAGGATGAGGTTTCTTACATTGTTTTTTTTTTTTCTATTGCCTACCATTGCCATTCTGATGAGTGCCATGAAGAGTGTTGTGATGGTTCATATTAATTTTTAGGAGCTTCTTTTTTAATAGGAGCTACTAAGGTAATGTTGTGCACATGTCGAACATAGGCATAGTATTGACCGTAGTCAAAATAATTATGGTAGTGGGACTCCCATTCATGGTAGATTCTAGTGTATTGCTTTGGAGTGGCTAATGTTGGTCTTGCATTAACCCCATATTCATAGCCTGAAAAAGCACCTAAAGATACATATTGTCTATGTCCAGCTGAGGCACTAGCGTGATCCAAATTAATGCTCATTGACTCCATTCTCCTCATCAGCATATTACTATCACTTGGATTGTGGGAATGCTTACCTTCTTACTATAAGACTTTGGTTGTGGGCGAGTACCATGATCAGTATCTTGGGTTGCATATGTAAATGCAACCTCTTCTGTGACATGCATCCCTACATAAGATTGTCCACCATCATTGCCACCAGCCATGGTTTAAGAACTCGAGTGATACTGTCGAAATTTTCCACATTTCGACAGTATCCCATGACTCCGATACCATATAGCCTATGACTTTTAAAAGTCATTGGTTTCGACCCTTTGGGTTGAACAAGCCTTTATAAAACATGCTTAAATGGGAAACCAAGTGTTCTCATTTCAAAATTTCGGCCCTCTCCCCATTTTTTCTTTTCCGTGAAGTGGGAAACTTGGGAAAACACTCAAGATTTTCCCCTTGTGCCAAAAAAACTTGAATTTAAGCTTGGATCTTGCAAAATCTACCTAAAGAAGGGAGCTTGGATCAAAAAGGTAAGTCCCACCTTCCCTAAAAATCTATTTTTTTTTTTTTTTTTTTTTTTTTTTTATAGATATATTTGGAAATGAGTAAAATGATGTAATTTTTTTATGTTAGTAAGAATGACCCAATCTACACATTCATGGTGTCCTTTTTTATTTTTTTGCATATTAATTTCTTAAAATTTTTGTTTGTAAAAATACATTTACCTACGACATATATTTCAAAAGAATAGGGTGGCAGGTATGGACAGTATGGTGGATCTTCTACTTCATTTGGACAGGAGGGTAGTTCAGGTGGTGAGTCATCTTTTGTTGACTGTATCTTTAGGTATCCATTCCAACTTTGTGTGCCACATCCACATCCACATCCTATCACTGTGACTGAGCCATTCCCTAGGGTGGGGATACCTAGCTGGTGTTGATGATGCATATTATAGATGGGAGATGATGGACTACCGAAACAATTGAGCCCAAAACATGTAATGGGACTCATATGTGGTGCATTCAGAGGAGCGGCCACGACATCTGCAGTGGTACGCAGCTCATTGTTTGGAACCGCCTAAGCACTCTACTTTGAATTGGCTTTAGAGTGTTGAGTGTTGAGTGTTGAGTGTTGAGTGTTGAGACTTGAAAGTTGAGAGATAACTCACAATTATATAATATTATTATTGATTTTGGATATTTTGCATCATGTTTTGTTTGTTTTAAACTTTTATTCATATATTTCACAATTATGTACTTACGTATATTGTATACTACATATAATGTAGACTATGTACTTTTGTAGTATAGTTTCAGGTAACAACTCAACGTACATTAGCAAACTTTGGTTCACATTACAAGCATGACTTTCCATGAAACTAATAATGTGAATGTGTTAGAAATGTCTAAAATAAGACGTATAAAAAAAAAAAAACATTTTTGGGGTCAAAACCAAAGTTTCCGCCAAACCTGAAAAATTCCATGGTTTCCTCGAAATTTCCCAGAACTTGACCGAAATTTTGGTCTCCCCAAGGGTCGAAACCCAATACCTTGAACCTTGCTACCAACACTAGTAACACCAACTCTCTAACTACTACTACCACTATTATTATCATCATCATCATCATCGTCATCGTCATCGTCATCAGCACCACCATCACCATCTTTACCTTGATCATCTCACTATCCTATTGGGATCCGCCATATGCAGCACCTAACCTTGTCCTCCTAATGAGACCATCATCAGAGCTATTTTCTTTGTCATCCTTTTGTACATCTGAAATGACATCTCTTTATTTATCTATCTAATGATGTCCTCTATAATCGGATCATATGTGGGTTCTCGTTGATCTTCATAAAATTGATCCATCATCAAAACCTTTTTGATGTCCTCAATCCATCCCCTAACTGGATTTTCTTCGTCAAGTATGTGATTGATGTCGATTGGGTTGACATCAATTTCATCACTTGATCTCTCAAACTCTAAATATTTTATCTTCAACTTCATGTTATAGTGCACATAGACTAACTTCTCCATCTTGGTATAACTCAGATGATTTCAAGGTTTGGTGTGTATCAACCCAAATGTACTCCAGTTACATTCGCAGCCACTTGAGGAGGTTGTGCATGATAATATTTTAATTGCAATCAAACTCAAGTTTGGAGCGCTAAACCTATAGTTGAGCCATCAATCAACTACATAAGAATAATTACAATATTAAGAGTTTGAAACAAATTTTGATGTAATAGGATAGCTTATTAAACTTAACTTACCAGGAGGTTGTGTTTCTCTACAATGGATAGCCAATTGATCAGCAAGCCCATGAGTGACCTCCTGGAAGTATTCCTAGAGAGGTATTAAAACATTAACAGGCTACTCAATGTATTAAAGATTTAAAAAATGTGAAAGATTACTAACCTTTTCCACATCTTTGGCCACATCAAGATTTAGTGCCAATTTGTTTATAATTTCCTTTGTGAATTTTATTAAATCACTTCTAAACCTTAAATTGAAAGAGTAGTGAAGGTTCGGATTCAAATAATTGGCTGCACATGGTTTGTAATTGATTTAACATACTGATAAAGTAATAACTAAGTAGTGACTATCACATGTTCAGAGTGAAACATAAATAATTTACTTAAGAGATTACCTGCCCGATGAATGTCTTGAACCAACTTCCTTTTCTATTGGTTTTCTATAATCTTCAGAAACCATTTGCATGACCTTGGGTTATCATTTTGTATCATTTTTTGGACGACTTCCATGCAATGCACTATATTGCCAATAGTTTGCGCCTTACTCTGAAAACAACAAAGAGTGGTTGCAAAGGTGAATAGGCCTTGAACATTTTTTTTTCCAATTTTAGTGCATGCATAGCCACTACGCAACCATTCATTAGAGGTGAACGATTTAAGTAACCCATCCTTCCGAGATTCGAGGCTATCAAGTGAAATATAATTGGTGGCAAATCTTGTCGCAACATGCCTTTCTAAATCATCTTTAAATATACTTCCTCATCAATGCCAACACCCAATTGTGATTATAGATGAAACTGGTGATCATTTTTGCATCAGAAACCACCTTATGCAGTTTGGGCATTTCACCGATTTCTTTGAACATTAAATGAATACAGTGGCTGCACACAGTGTCCAGTATACGCCGGGCCTCTTCATCATAAACATGTAACCACATCCTAGACAACATCCTCTTGCCCTATCTCGTCCACAACCTGGTCCATTAATTTGAACAAATACATTGCATCCTTGATATCTTCAGATGCATTGGAAAACTTGTAGAAGATTGTTTTCCTGTTGCAATATATGGGGAAGTTGATGATGGACAACCTCTCTGGTCCACTTCACCCATCACACATGATGGTCACTCTATATTCAAACCACTTATATTTGAACTCCTCAATTACTCATTCACCTCTTTAACATCTTTTAAGTAAGACCCAGAAATTTCATAAGGCGTGGGTGGTTTAACGTTTTTCCCACATTGTTGAATCTCCTTAGCCATAACCTTGAAGTAGGGATCTTTGGCTTTGTGGGGTGGAATCATAGAACTATGAAACCATCTAGAGATTGCTTTCCTTATCTTTCTACTCAGTGTCTTACGCTGAAAGCTCTCTTCAATCCTTTGTTGGACTTCATCTCTCTCTCTTGTCATGCACCCCTCGGGGCTCCTTTTCCCCTTACCCTTACCCTTACCACTCTATGAAAATTTGTTAAACATTCCCTTAACAGACATTACTCTACTAAAGGCCAACAGGCTCCTTGCCCTCACCTTTATCTAGACTTGGACAATATGAGGGGCCAACACCTTGCTCAACAATAACATGGCCACCACGTTCTGGTCTTATAGATTGAGATCTTCTCAATTGCTCATCTCTCTATTCTTTTTGTCTTGGATCCCCTGTTGACTCACGCATTGCCCACGCCAATTGTTGATCTTCATCCTCTGCCTCCATATCTAATCCTTTATAATTCTCAAGGTCCTTTAGATTGTCAACCAACCTATCCTCAACTTCAACGACTTGTTTCGCTTTATCTTTAGTTTGCTTTAAGTACTTTCTTATTGCTTTGTAATTGCCTCTGGGCACTTTGAACACTCGGCAACATTTGAAAATCCTGCTGCCATGTATTGTTTATGCCTGATATTCCACCTTCAAGGTGGGTAGTGTCACTGTAGTTGCACTTTGTCCATAGTATTATTACTCACTTTCTTGGCCGAATCCCATCCAATATCCCTATTCCGTACTCAGGCGGCATCTTCTTAAAAAAGTACATAAAGTGTCATAAAATAAATAGATCAATCCAAGTTTATCACTGTGTATGATACATTTGAATAATTATCAAAGCATGTTGATCTAATTTGAAATCAAATTTTTTTTTTTTTTAAATAAAATTTGACATCATATAGAAAAATGAGAAAAAATGGATCAATCAAAACTTGGTGATGAATTTAGTAAATTCTAGGTTTTTTATAATAACACAAAAAATGAACTGATTTTGTGAAAAATTACAAATTTTTTTTTGTTTTTTTTTTTTTTTTTTTTTTTTTTTTCTTCTAATTTTAAAACACTTTTTCGAAATTATTAAAAAATAAAAAATACAGAAATTTCAGAATGTTCGAAATTTAAGTCGGAGCATATAGATCTGTTGTTTGTATACAACATAAATTTCTCACACATTTTAACCAAGTATGTTGCAATAGATCTAACAAATTTGAAAATGTTTGAAAGTTCCATTTTAATGGGAAAAAAGTATGAATCTGCACACAAATATAAATATATATATATTTGTCCATTATGGTCACATAATGTTTGTTTAACCTAAATGCATGTTCTACATGCAACAAACATGTCCAAAAAAACAAGATTAAAAAAAAAGTTCAAGTTTTTGAAGAACTTACCCAAAACTGTGAGGTTTTCTTCAAAACCTTGAGCTTGAATCTTTCCTTCATACAGCTTGTAGAATCCCTTTGGAGTCTTTCTTTTGCCAACTTGTAGAAGCCCCCCTCGATCTGGTGTGTAGATTGAGAGAAAAGAGAGTTTGAAGAAATGAAAAATGGAGTTCTCCCTTCAAAAGTCGTGTTTTGTAGGTTACAAAAGCATTCTGCCCATTTAAGTGATTGCATCAAACTGTATAGGTTGATACAGCTTGATACGTATTGATATGTACCTATACTTATGGTAAAATCAAATGTTCGGCTTCAATTAGACATATTGGTGAGTATCGTGTGTATCGGAGGGTATCGATACAAAATAATTTAAAGAGGAAATTACATTCCCCTCCCTTGGACTATGGCCTAATAGCAGTTTCACCCCACTTACTTTCATAAATACCAATTCCCTTCCCTCTAGTTTGAATATTCTTTCAAATGTACCCCTTCCGTTAGATAGCCCTGTTAAGTGATGACCTCATCATTCAAACATGTAATTTCATACCGAAATTACCCTTCCCACACGAAATAAGCCTTAAGCCCTAAAAGGCTAAACAGAACCTCCTTCATCACGATTTGCCCCTTCTTCATCGCTGTGCTTCGCCGTCGTTTGCTGTGCTCCGCTGTTGTTTGCTGTGCTCCAACAATCCAGAGCCTATGCGAATGAGGTATGACAGGCTGAGAAGTGTGGCAGGGAGGATACAGACAGTGGTTGGGGATATGGAAACCCAAGTGGAGCGGATCCAAGCACTATTGAGCTGGCGGGATCCTCGTGCCACAGCAATCTTCGTGATGTTCTGTCTCATTGCGGCACTAGTCTTATATGTGACGCCTTTCCAGGCAGTGGCTGTTATTGCAGGCTTCTACTTGATGAGGCACCCAAGTTTCCATCATAGGTTGCCGGGAATGCCAATCAACTTCTTCCATCAGCTGCCTGCCAAGACGGATGGTATGTTGTAAATAGGCAATGGGTGTTTCCCCAGTGAGTGTTCCAGATTCTGGGTATGTAGATCTTGCTTCTCCTTCTTTCTTCTTATTGTATGTTTTAGGTGGTAAAGATTTCACAGATGCTGGACTATGCAGGGATGAATAATAGTAGCTATAGTAATTTATGTTCTTGTTCATGAGCCATTGGGTAAAAAATTGATGGAAGCTAAGACATGATTTTCATATATTAAGGATGAAGTTTCTCTTCATGGTCACACACATTGAAGAGATTCTCCGTCTTTATTGCGATTGGATGGAATTCAAAGGGCAGTGTGGGACTTTGTACAATAGGGGAGATATATTATTAGAAAGCTTTTAACATTCATAATCTTGTCATTTGGTCTTCCTGGTTTTGATGCATAATGGTGACCTCAAAGCCTATATTCCTGAGCAAACTAAGTGGATAGTCATAAAAATGTTTGTTGATCACCAGAACCAGATATGGCAATTTCTGTGACAAAGAAGAAATTAAGCTGTTATAGATGCAAAGAAAGTAGCTGCTTGAGAAGAATCTTACGTGAATTGCTTTATCAGATACCAATTTTTCTTCTGCTATCCATAATTCTCCTTCACACGATGGTCTTCTTCTACCACTATCATATCTGGCAGCAACAGTATCGCTAGAGAACAGAATATCAATGCGAGCAGCCTCGTCAATAATGAAAAAGAAGCCAAGGTTGCATAGGCAGTCAAAATAGTTGTAGAAGAGCTACAGATTCAGAGTAAGTGATGGGGACATCAAGGTGTATAGTCGAAAGAAGAAGAAGACTCAACCACCCCCTACATCAGTGAGGTATCGGTCAGGGATGTGAACGAGGCCGAGCTTTCTTCTATGCGTGAGGGAAGTTTCAGAACAAGATGGCAGGTCCAAAGATGAAGAAAATAGAAGGAATATATGTTAATGCCACAAGGGTAAACCGGTCTTTTTTAACACCGTCAGTCACTTATGGGACGATTGAAAGAATCTTCAAACTAGAGGGGAGGGGATTGGTAATTTATGAAAGTACATGGAGGGAAATTGCTATTAGGCCATAGTCCAGGGGAGGGGAATGTAATTTCCTCTAATTTAAAATATTGCATGTGCCGTTTCGGTGGTTTTGTATCGATGGCTACCAATACTAATATTTATCGACTGATGTGGTAAGATACACACCGATACGGTACGATACGCACTGATGCTTTAAGCAATAGCAGTCACAATATTTATCTAATTTGGCCATATCTTGACCTATGGGGAAACAATAATATTTTGCCAATTTCAACAGATTTCGCTTGAAGTTTTGAACAATGTTCGCAATTCCAAAGATTAGATAGATGGACATGGTTTTGCTGGATAAATTATGTTGCAAAAGGGTTTTCTTGACTCTATAAATATTATGCATGGTGTGCTTAGTTCGCTGTCTGAAATGGCTTTTTGGCTCATTCATTTGCCTCATGGCAAGTTTCAGGCTTTCAGCCCAAGGATCTCTGCTGGTTCTTAATGCCATGATATTGTCACATGGTATCAGGGCATCAAAGATCAGTGGTTATCCTAATTTTTCCTTTTTGAGAGTCCTCCTTGGTATTTCCCATTGGGGTCACCAGTAACAAATGTTGTAGATATCTTTTTTTTCCTGAAACCCTAGTTTAGAATATAAAGAACTAGGGCTTCCTCATACTTTGAAGGGTACTACATCAACACCTATGGACTGCTACTGGCACTCTGTTTTTTGTTAGGTTTTTGGCATCTATTGTAATTAATCCTACTCTATCCACCTGAGCAGCCCAATAATTTAGGGCATTGAAATTCAATATGAATAGGCTCTTCAATATCAATGTGGCCCTAATCCAAGCATCTGCTGGAAAGTTCTGTTTTAATCTCTTGGCTGCCTGGAAGTTCTCTGTTTTTTGGTGGAATCGATTCTGCCAAGTTCTGGAGATCTATCCATCGGTTACTTCAGAATTACCCTTATGTAAACTATTGTTCCCAGTTGAATCATTATTATAAATACAGGGGGAGGACACCCCCAGCGATTTTGGCTATACTATTTTGTGTCTTCTTCATTGTGAAGTTGATTGTACTGTGGTGAAGCAGCAGCAACTCCAATAGTGGTTATGCCAGCCTGAGGGTGAGGTCATATGCCCCCTTCTTCTCCTTTTTATTTTATTTTTTCATTGTTCTATCAATTCTAGCAATTAACTTCACTCTATTGTGGCTTATCATTGGGTGATTTCTAAACCTTCCTTTTTGTCTTATTCTTATTTTATTCCTGCTGCTTCTACTCACTTATTTTCTGCTGGTTTTCTTTAGTTTTTCCTACGCTGTAATTTCTGGTTGGCTCTGTTAAATAGTGTAGTCTCGGTTTATGTTATTATGGTTTATATTAGTTTAAGTTGTGAGGGGTGTTTTAGGTATTGTGGTATGACTTAAGTTGGTCGGTTTATGTTGATATATGGATTATTATTTTGAGTATAAATAAACCCTTCATCCCCCACAGTTTGTGTAAACTTCACAACACAAACCGTGGGCAGAATTCCTCTCCTATCTTGTCTCTATCAATCTCTCTTCTTCTTCCTCCTTTTCTCTGCTGCAACTGCTGGTTCTTAATGCCTTGATATCGTCACATGGTATCAGGGCATTAAAGATCAGTGCTTATCGTAATTCTTCTCTTGAGAGTCCTCCCTGGTATTCCCCATTGTGGTCAACAGCAACCTGTAGATATTTTTTTTCTTGAAACCTTAGTTTAGAATATAATGAAGTAGGGATTCCTCATACTTTGAAGTGTACTACATCAACATCTGTGGATTGCGACCGCCTACCGGTACTCTGTTTTTTGTTAGGTTTTTGGCATCTGTTGTGAAATTAATCCTACTCTCTCCACCAGAGCAGCCCAATAGTTTAGTGCATTGAAATTCAATCTGAATAGGCTCTTTGATATCAATGTGGGCCTAATCCATGCATCTGCTGCAGAGTTCTGTTTAAATCTCTTGGCTGGCTGGAAGTACTCTGTTTTTTGGCGGAATCGATTCCGCCAAGTTCTTGTGATCTATCCATCGGTTACTTTAGAATTACCCTTATGTAAACTATTGTTCCCAGTTGAATCCTTACTCAGTTATTTTCTCTGACCTCAATTGTTCACCATAATTATAGAATTGACCTTGGTTCCTTATATTTGATTTCTTCTTTCTGTAGTGGTTGGGCCCATAATGATCCTCATTTGAGCTATTGAACCCAGGATCACATCAGTCTCCTTACGTACTATTAGCCCATGAGCTTGGTGGATGAATTACCGTTACTGATTTGTTGTGGGTTTATGAAACAAGTGGTAGAACATGTCTTCTTGTACCAACGAGGTTATAAATATAATGCACAAATTAAAGTGTGGACCATCACAGATTCCATAACATTGGCATGTTTAACCCTATTGTGCAAGGTGTACAGATCATGATTTCATGTAGCTTCACTGAATTTGATCCATTTTATATGCAATTTTTCCAAAGCAATATGCTGGTGCTCAGGTTGTTCTGAACTTTAGTATTTATAAATGAAAAATGTAATGACAAGTAGATATTGAAACAGATACAAAAAGTTTCACTTTCTTGGTCATTACTAATAATGTAATCATTAATCATTTAAATGAATTGATGGAAGAGAAAGGAGGTCACGTTTTAAGACGATGATTGATGAATTTTATAGGAAATAGGAACAAGCGGTTTTACATACTTCTATCTTTAGTCTGAACATTTGGGGTAAAATTGAAATTTGTAATACCTATTGGGATGAGGCTTAGTTGGCATCATTTGAGTGAAAGCATGTTATACCTGCCAATGTTTACCATTTCCAATTTTTTCTGTTCCAAAATGTCAACTGATTTATATTAACCAACTGTACCCTGCTGAGACATTCTCTTTTGCATACTTCTGCATTCCTTTCCAGGGTCAAAAGAACTGAAGTTGTTTTGAGGTCCAAACAATTCTTGTTAAAATTTTATGGGCAACAAATATTTGGGCCCCTATCTTGTGCACTAGCACACTATTGACCTTTCCTGAGATATTGTATTCCTTCTAGCTTAGTGATTGAACTTGGTTTTCAGTGATTATGGTGGGTACTGAATGAAATTATTTTTTTCCTGTCGATTCCTATGTGCATTTTTCGAAATGTTCACTGATGCATCAGAGCAACCAAAGGGTCATAAATGTAAAATAGCTGTCAAGGCGTGGGTGCCTTGGTTGCCTTGTTAGTGTTGCCTTGTTTTTTTCTCTTCCAATGCCAAGGGTCTCCTAGATGCCGTGACAAATATGTATCAGATGGAAGGGGGTTGTAAAGCACATTATAAAGCTTTTAAAATAGACAAAAGGCATACCATGACACCCAAAAATCATGTAGTACCCATTAAATTTTTTTATATCTTCATAAGATCAGATTGACTTTCATGAACCAATGAAGGTGACTAACTGCAATTTTCCCTTGCTAGATCCTCTGAAACATGGAGGTTTTCCGTTGGCTATAGGTGTTATATTTGTGTTGTTAAAGAATGTTTACAGATTTATCCATTGCTGGACCATTGGAGTTAGTTGGGAGTTATTTTCTATGCCTTTTTTCCCTGAGTTCAGTAATTTCTCTAGAAAAACACTATACTTATTTTTTGGCTTCTGATTCAATTTCCTATAAGGGGCTGAATCTTTTGGAGAATGTTACCTTATCATATCTTATGGGGCTTGTGGGATGAGAAAGAATTTTTTAAGGAAAGACCCATAATTGTGTGCCAATACTGGATCTCGTATCTCGGATTGAGCTTATGTGAATGGAAGTTTGATTGGAACAAATTGAATCCTCGACTCTTATTGGAAGTGGATAACATTTGAGGTGTGAGGTCAAATTTCTGTTTATCTTTTCTATTTTTTGTTTCTTTTGGTTTTTCTTTTGTATTTGGATGCAGCCATTTCTGTACCATGATACTCTCCTTTGTATTATTTAATCTCTCATGAATAATGCTTTCATGTGTTGTTGCTGATTGGTGTGTATGAATGAAATATATTGAAAACAATATTATCTGTTCCCCACTCTTGGCACATTTGTGCACACATGAAATCATGCGTGGACAAGTATTGGCATATTCATTCTGAGTTTGCTAAAAAAAATTATATTAGTTCGTATTTGGAGAACTATAAGGAGCTACTAGGAATAAAAATGTAAATGGAAGACCTAGTAAATTTCTTGAGGTAGAATGTCATTTTAGGCTTTGAATGGTAGAATATTTTGTATTTGTTTCAATGATTCTAATTTTATCACCTGAGTTCTTGTTTCATGATATCTCATTGGTTTTAACCTTATCTCATTGTGTGGATGAAATGGCCGAGCAGGAAGAAGATCACTCAAGATACAGTTCTGCTGATCAAGTTCACAATAACCCTGGGGAAGAGGTAATTGGTAAGCCTTTTTCCCCTTATCTCAGGGCTGATCGAGTTATGATGCTTTGTCATTTATTGCTGTGCAGGACATCGAAATAGTTGCAACATACAGTGATGCTTCTGGTGCTATTCAAACTAGTGCTGTCAAATCGAAGGATTTATCTGCTTCATGGGTCTGGGAGAACCCTGTCAAAAAAATTCACGATGAGCTGAAGATTAGCCAGGTACTCCAGTATTTGGGGTGGGAAAAGATAAAGCTGGAGTCCTATTAGTTCCCGAAGTCAGAAAGCCATATTTATTGAGATGCTGTAAAAGTTGAACCAGTTTTTTTAACTCATTAGCTCTATTTGGTTCTGAATAACAGGTTAGCATAAGTATTCAATAAAGTAAGACGTTGACTGATATTTCTCTTCCATTGCTTATTCTCAGGCAAGTGAAGATTTGTTTGAACATGAGATGAGTGGGTCGGAAGGCATCACGGAACGTCAATATGGGAGAGGAGACATACAGTATCAACCAGGGTCTCCAATCAACCCTGTGAAACTCCAACGCCTGGTAAAATCAATTCTTCTATTTAGATTCTTCAGATATGTCATCAATGGCGGGTTTGGGTTTGTGACATTTTCGAGTCTTCCAGAAACTGCGACTGGAAAGAAAAAAACTCCGAACTGCAGAACTAATTAACCAGAATAAAGAGACAGAAAAGCAGATGCAAGCAGCAGCTATTGAACGGTCAAAACAGCTCAATATCTCGGTCACAGAAAAGTACAGTATATGGAGAAAGGAATATGAAACTCCGCTCTCTAACTCCTTGTTGAAACTTATGCGGGATCAAAACATAATGGCCAAAGCATATGCAACCATTGCTCGGTCCAAGAATGATCTGAGTCTCTATGAACCCCTGATGGAACACATTAAGGAAAGCCAGCATGCTATTGGAGAAGCTAATTCTGATGCTGAGCTACACCCAGGGTAGTTTGCACAACTTTGTCCCAATTACCAGTTATAAGTTAAATTCAATGGTATTTTTTCATGATATTTCTTTTTCCTATATTCAGTGCACTTGATCGAGCTAAAGCAATGGGTCGTGTTTTATCTCTGGCAAAGAATCAATTACATGACTCTTCTGTAGTAGCAAGGAAGTTAAGAGTCATGCTGCAGTCCACTGAGCGTAATGTAAATGAGCTGAAGAGGAAAAGTGCATTCTTGATACAGCTTGCTGCAAAAACGGTTCCCAAGCCACTGCATTGTCTCCCATTACAGCTTACAACTGACTATTTCTTGCGGGATCGTGGAACTGAAGTTGTAAACAAAGACAAGCTTGAAGATCCCTCTCTTTACCATTATGCCATTTTCTCTGACAATGTTCTTGCCACATCCGTTGTAGTCAATTCTACAGTGTTACATGCAAAGGAACCAGAGAAGCATGTGTTTCATATAGTCACCGATAAACTGAACTTTGCTGCCATGAAGATGTGGTTCCTTGTCAATTCTCCTACAGATGCAACAGTCCAAGTCGAGAACATTGATGATTTCAAGTGGCTTAATTCTTCTTACTGTTCGGTTCTACGCCAGCTTGAATCTGCAAGAATCAAAGAGTTTTATTTCAAGGCTAATCACCCATCCTTCCTTTCTGCTGGTTCTGATAATCTCAAATATAGAAACCCCAAATATTTGTCGATGCTGAACCATCTAAGGTTCTACCTTCCTGAAGTTTACCCCAAGCTAGACAAGATTCTATTTCTGGATGATGATATTGTAGTTCAGAAAGATTTGACGCCTCTTTGGTCTATTGACCTGCTCGGAATGGTGAATGGAGCTGTGGAGACTTGTAAAGAGAGCTTCCATCGGTTTGATAAGTATCTCAACTTCTCTAACCCAAAGATCTCTCAGAATTTTGATCGAAATGCATGTGGGTGGGCATTTGGAATGAATATCTTTGACTTGAAGGAGTGGAAAAATCGAGATATCACTGGAATATATCACCATTGGCAAGACATGGTAACGCGGCTGTCATGCTTCTGTTTTGGTCCTTTACTTTCTTTTTCTACCTTCTTACATGGCAGAATTTTTTTCCAGAATTGCACATATATCGTTTTGCAAAAGTTGCATGTTATGTATTTGTCTTGTTTAGCAGTTCTGACTTTTTCAAGGAGATTAATTGTCCGTTTTGGGAACATTTCCAAGAGACAAAACTTGGAAATAGTCTCTCCTGCAAAGCAGGGGGGAAGACTGCATACATTTGCCCCTCCCAGACCCTGCAGTAGTGGGAACCTCGTGCATTTGGTTGACCTTTTTTGTTCTTGGATGTTCCGTGCAGTCAAAAGCTCCGTATGGGGAACACCAAGGACGTCCCAAACAACTTCCATAACACATTCCCAATTGGCACTTGAAACTTTTTTTTTCCTGTTTTTGGGACATGTAATGTTGTTCGTCTAAGGTGTTGTATGGAGTACTAGAAAATTTTATTTTCAGGAATTGGAAGCCTTAAGTGGTGCTGAACTCATTCCTTCTTCAACAAGAATAAGTACAAAACAAACTACCCCCTAACCCCAAGAAAGAAGTCTTTCCTGATTCAGAGAACTATGGACTAACTACTAGTGGATTGACGAGGCATTGTGGAAGGCAATTTTTGAGACTCATATCTATTTAAATTGACTGAAGGATGCATTTCATGGTATAAGCTAGTCTTCCCATTGATTGATCATTTCAAACAGAGGAGGCTGTTAATAGTGCTTCCACATTAATGATCTCTGAAATTTTCCCCCCCTTTTTTGTACTTCATTCAACTTCTTAATGCTTATCTTGCCTGCTGATGTAGCTAACCTTATTCTATGTAGAATGAAGATCGGACTCTGTGGAAGCTAGGGTCACTGCCACCAGGATTGATTACATTCTACAATTTGACTTATCCTTTGGATCGGAGATGGCACGTGTTGGGACTTGGGTATGATCCAGCACTTAACCAAACTGAGATAGAGAATGCTGCTGTCATCCACTACAATGGGAACTACAAGCCGTGGCTTGACTTGGCAGTCACCAAGTACAGGTCCTACTGGTCCAGATATGTCCAATTTGATAACCCTTACCTTCGACTTTGCAACATTAGTGAATAATCATTCTCTCTGTTTATAATTAGGGATGCCTGGGTAAGTTCAGGAATATCATATTCTTTTGATTCCTTTCTGTAAATTTGGCCAGTCATCCATGATGCCCCACATTCTTGTTATACTCTTTAAGGGATAAAGATGGAGAGCTTAGGAGCGATCCCTTCTGCTACTTTGTGGACTCTGGACCCCCAAGGGCCAAGAAAGAGGTCCTCCATCACAACACTGTATTAGATGGTTTGGGTTCTAGAATCTGATCCAAGTGATTGGTCATCTATTTTTCTTCCTTGGAACTCATAGATAGCTCTACATGACGATGGAGGTGAATAGGAATATTGTTTTTAATTTTTTTCTTTTTTTTTAAATCTCCCCCTGCCCCCAAAAAGAAAAAGGGTTGAAGCTATTATCCTTTAGAAAGAGACCGGCTGTGTGCTTAAAACATTCCCATTTCGCAACTTTGAGCTTATCTGGGTTCTGTTTCTGACCTTTGCCTTATCCATTAGAGTAAGTTGACTAAGTTCTTTGTATCAAAAGGGGTTGACTCCCCCTCGAAAGGGCATACATTTTCGTGTTTTAGACCATGATCTAGATGGCGGCTCCGAAAAGAAATTCTGAAAGAATAATAGATCACCAAGATTCGAGAACTCCATCCCTTTGTAATGCTCTCCTCTCCCTCCTTCACCTTAGCAAGTGAGTATCAAAAGGCCAAATCAAGAGTGGAGGCTAACCCTAGTATATTCACGAATTATCTGTGTATCCACATTAGTGCCCTCTTATAGTTAAATCTGTGAATGCGAACGCAAACTCCAATCCCTCTTCAAATGGAGGCCAGGTTTGAACTCCTCACTTTTCATTTTGAAAACCTAATATACTAAAGCATCTTGGAGTAGTGATCATAAGTACATGGTATTATTACTCAAAAAAAGTTTTTTTTTTTTTGGTTTATTGTTAATTAGGGTATGATGGAGTTACACAATTACCACCAGGACCCCCAAAATACATATAGGTCTGATGGTCTATGGATCGATCAACAATTGATCTATAACAATGAGGCACATCATAATGAGTAAGTGTTTCAGCTGGATCCACATTTCTCTGGATCCGATTGTAATCGAAAACACGAATCTTGGAGATAAAACATGCTCTTCCAGCTCCTTCTTCAGGGAAATGGCCGCTACCCATTTCAGGATATGAGTTTGTACCATAAGTTTCACCTCCCCACATTACAACTTCAGCTTTGTCTTCTAAGTAATTGAAAAGTTCCTTGGGCCAGTAACCAATCAACTTAGACTGATCTTCTCCCCATAATAGCAACCAATTACCTGTTTTCATGTCCTATGTATATATGGAAAAAATATTAGTGTTAGACTTTGGGTTAATTAAGTTTCCATATATATATATATATATATATATAAAGTCTAGTTAATTTTTTGCCATCTTGAATAGTTTTGAAATCATAGATATAAGAATTTAAATAATAATAAAAAAATTGTGTAAAAATTTCAACTTACTTTGACTATAGAGAGATATATCGCATACTGGGTTCCGTTATAAGTAGATATCGGATGGATCGCAAAACCGGGAGCCACATTTGGGCTCACTTGTACATAACCTTTGCACAGAAGGTTATAGCAGCCATGCTTATAACCATCTGCCTGATCTTGTTCACACACACACACACAAAGAGTGAATGGATGGTAAATTTTTTTTGGGTGAATAAAAAATTATATTAAAGGAACAGAAAGATACCAACTTTAGATAAGGCAAAGGAAAAGAATATACAAGGACCATAAGGTTAAACCATGAATTAAGTTTTCTATTCCTTAGAACGGATGGAAAGTTATGTGCCCTTAAGATATGAATTCAAAATAAATGATAAGCTCACGAAGATTACTGTCCAATATACAAATAGTCGTGGTTCATCATCACCATTGAGATTTGGGTACACCTAAAAAAATTGCAAACATGTTCAATGCATCATATGGTTATGCTCATTTATAAAATGAATGAGAAAAAAAAAATCCCCTATATCTTACTTGGCCAAAAAAAAAAATGAGGTTTAAAATGAGAAACCCTAACTAATCACATGGTTCTATATATGCTCATTAATAAAATGAGAAACCCTTGTCCATTCAGTGGGAAGAGTAGTTGTACTCATCCAATGGTTTAAAAAAAAAAAAAAAAAGAATGAAATTGAAGATTAATTACGTACCATCCATCCAGCTTCTATAGTGTTAAGTTCATTATCTGGTCCTGCAGTAACCCAAATTTGAGAAATGCTGAGTTGGGAGTGATTTTGAACTTTTGGTTTCCACACATTTAGGCCTGCCGCAGTTCCATAGATGGATTGGACTTCTTTCAACTCCATCGTTGCATACTTAAAAAATCAAGGTTAATGTATAATTAGTTCGAATCTACTTTAAGAATAAATAATGGATCTTCAAATTGGAAAAATTTCCTAGATCTATTAGATGAAAAAATAAATTACAAAACAAGTAGGATTGAATTTGTTTCAAGTAGGATTGAATTTGTTTTACACGTACTTTTCTTGTAAATCTACTTGATATGTAACTATTGTTTTAATCAAGTAGATCTAAGAAATTGTCCCTTTCAAATAAATATGTATATATTTATATATCAGAAAAAAAAAATGGCTCATAAGCGTATCTTAATTGAATTTTAGCTGTTAACTGAACTTCGTTTATGAGGAAAAAACATCCAAAATACCAATCTCATTGCAAATATAGTCTTTTATTAAAGGATAAAATTAGTTTCAAATTTTTAATAATAGAAAAAACTAAATTCTAATTTTTAAAGGTGCGGAACTTTTCAAAATAAGTTGCTTTACTATAATGTTGTCATTGCAGCTCAAATACCTACCAAGTGGTAGGTCGGATGGAGCCAAAATTTTGTGGATAGGTAGTCCACTACATCACTCATCACATGTAAAATATTGTTTCAAAGAAAGTTTTTCAAGTGGCAAAATAGAGCTTTGAAAATTCAAGACTATTGGGTTGTCCTAATTGTCTATTCTACATTCTTTTCCAAATTTTATTTAGTACAAAATTCATAATGATTAGAAAAATAGTAAAAAAAAGCACAATAGTGATCATAATGGATGTGTATGGATGTATTCGAATACATCAGGGTAATTAATTTAGTTAGGTTATGAGATTTGACATGTTGCGATTCCAGAACACATATCCTCTATCCAACAGTCCGAATCATATGTCAACGGGACTCAAAGTGGTGGAACGTTTAGGAAGCCTTTCAAGATAGAGTTGTGTAAAGGCTAGTGAACAAATAGCCATCCCAAGCACAACAAAAAGGATTCTCTTAGAGGAGAGACCAAGTGGGTTGTACTCCCTAATTTTGGCTCAACTAGTAGTTCCAACCATATCTTAATCATAGAGTTTATTTATTTATTTATTGTTAGTTTAAAAACAGGTTCTAAATAACCCTAATAGGGTAGTCGAGTTGGCAAGGGATCTTCGCCTCAAGAAGCATGGGGTTCTGAGTTTGATTTCTCTTACCTCCTTAGGGCCATTCACATAGGGTGTTTAAGGGATCTTCGCCTCAAGAAACATGGGGTTCTGAGTTCAATTCCTCTTACCTCCTTAGGGCCATTCACATAGGGTGTTTAATGCTCTTCACTGCTTTCAATGAAAGTTGAATACCCATTTTTAGTAAAAAAAAGGGGGGGGGGGGGAGGAGATTCTTAATTTTTTGAAGCCAATCCCATTCTAAATATAAATATCAAATTGAGAAAAAAAAAAATACAGATTTAAAAGGCTTACATGATGTAGAAAGCGGTCACCGTCGTTCTTCCCAAATTTTGGGATAGAGCCCTTCATTAGTATATCTGTTATTCGAGCCCTATGTATAGGAACCGTTCCAAGTGGACAACCTCCATTCTTTTGCTCTATATTTTGAACTTTAACTGCAGAAACCTCATTCTTGGTCCCTCCCAGATAAGTGCTAGGTCTCATCTAGTTAAGCATATATATATATATATATATATATTTTTTTTTTTTGGGTGGGGGGGAGAGAATTAGAACTCTTAATTGCATGGTTAAAATGAAATAAATTGTAGATTTTAGGATACCTAATTCCAATAAAAAAAACGTTACAAAATCATACCTGTATTGTATGATTTTTCAGCCGAGGGTGATCAAATGCAGGTTGTTTGTAGATATCAACACACTCGAAAATATCTCCATTTGTAGTCTAAAAAATCATAAACAACTACCAAATTAAAAGAATATATATATATATATATATATTTGTAAGAAAGCAATGCAAGTATCTGCCAATAATAGCTATTTAGTTTCACCTCAATGCTCTTAATTGCTGGCCTGTTAAGAAACTTTGTGTAGGTTTCCATTTGAAAATACTCCTCCATTGCTATGCTTCTTCCTCCTGCTAAGCCATTGCCATGAAAATGAAGGATCACCATCCAAAGAACTAAATCGCTCAAACCAATACTGGAAGCCATGCTTCTTTCCACCTTAAATTGGGATTAAGAAAAAAAAAATACAAATTAGAAGAAAATAAGAAGACACAAGAGAGAGAGAGAGAGAGAGAGAGAGAGAGAGAGAGAGAGAGAGAGAGAGAGAGAGAGAGAGAGAGAGAGAGAGCTTACTTTGAGCTAATCTTCTTAATGTCACTGGTGTATACCTTAGTGATCCATATATATGTCATATTGATGTCTTTGGTCAGTTGGAGCAAGTCAATGAACTTATTTATCATCTGTAACGTAATTTATTAATAGTTACTAAAGATAGATATTAAGGAAAGAATCAGTGGCCAACAATTAATGAACTTATTTATTATCCCTGATGTAATTCATTTATAATTACTGAAGATAGATATTAATGAGAGAAGCTCCATTAATTATTACCAAAATAAAGAAGGAAAGTGTTAAAAGATTGCCAACTAAGAGGGAAATTTTTTCTATTGGTGTGCACACGTAGGAAGGAATATGATGGTCAACATTTTTATTTCTACCTTTTTTTGTTTACTATAAGTCAACAAAGAATATATATTAAACTAAAAACTAATATAGGATGTACAGGTTGAAATCATTTTACTTCTATCACTTCTATCGCTTAAAAGGCTAGTGTAGATCCAATGATGAGTTGAGAACCACCTAAGACGCAGAGGGTCATGTATTTATGTTCGAGATTTTCTCTCAAACCTAGGCATTGCACTTTTTCTTCCATGCTAACATAGGATGGTTCAAAAATTAAACAAAATTTGTTTTCAAAATGGTTAAGGACTTAGATATGCTTAGAATTGACCAAGTCCATCCAACAAACCATAAATCGATCCTAAATTGAGTAAAAAACCCGATTGGACTAGATACCCTAAGTTAACTCGAGGTAGAGTTGTGCTGACTCAGGCCAACGCTAGATGCACTCTGGCCGATGCTATTTGTATCTAGGCCGACGTCAGCCAAATGTCAACTATGTCGGCCAGCTTATAAATTGTGTCGGGTTCTGTAATTTATCTTGTTCAAATTTCATACTTGCTATCCAAGACACATATCTAGACACACACAAAGACCCTAGATACCTAGAGGACTCTAGAAACACATGTGACAAATGTGTTAATTGCCTATAGCCTTTGGGAGTATACACTTCCATTGTATAGACCCAATAACTTCTCCAAGGAGAAAAGGGATCAAACCTCATTTGGAAGCATTCCTACACCTGCCTTGGTGGCCAATGAGCATTTTCGCTATAAATATATGATCCCTCTCACTTTTTGGGGATTCCAAGTATTCCCACACAATCCTACAAACAAGTATTTTACAACTTTAGTCCAAATCACCGAGATTTGCTCATTAGAATTGTAAGGAATTGTTATCAAACTTCGCATCAATTTGAGTTTTTACTAACCACTCCTGAGCACACGCCCTTTGAACCACAAAACACCATTCACGAAAGTTGTAAGGGGGTAAGTCCTCTTGATTTTTAATCTTTCATATTTACATTCCAAGTTTTTTGCTTCTTGTTATCGTACTTTTACTGAGCACAACTCACTGTTGTCCCTTATAGGGCAGAAGTGAAGTGCAACCAGTTATATGTCTTTTTGTTGGAATTTTTAATGAGGCTCCTTCTTAAAAATTATAGCTTATAACATGATGTAGTTTCTTTATAAGTTTTATATTTTTATGATTTTATTTACTATTGTTCTTAAATTTATTTCCTCACTGGCTAGTGTAAAATCTGAGATTTTCATTCAGTGGAATCTTGCAAGCAGGCCTGCTAAATGCATTTTCCCGTGTTTTTTTTTTATAAAAACTTTTTTCTTATTATCATGATTTCCCTGCAGCTAGGAGGCCTCTGCTAAATGCATTTTCCCAACAGTTTCTGGCAGCTATTCTCTCTTTCCCAACATACTTGTGCATTGCATCTTTTCCTTCAATTATATGTTCAATATTTTACTTGTTTAGCCTATGCGTCCACATTGATTATATACAATAACCCTCAACCCCATGCTCAATTTCACTTACACAATGCTCCGTGAGATGTATGCTAGAGCTAGCTTTGTTTCCATTTTCCACTCTTCAGCATATTTGCTTTACATTTCGTATACTGACTATACAAAGCAGCTGGATACAGTTATGTGGATTTGGACCTTTCTCGTAAACTTCTAGTCATGTTTACTTTTCAATGCATATGTGATTTTGAAGCTTGTGTATTCAAAATCTAGATGGACCATTCAATAATATATGTATAGACCTAGGGTTGAAGTTCGGTTTTACCAGTGGACCAAGGTGCCTAACCCTTCCTCAGACCGTAACCTGACATAAACCCTAACCCATGGTTAGAGAGTTTGGATGGAGTCAATTTCAATTTCGATTAGTAGCGGCTCCTAAACCCTAATCTAGGAGGCGCCTCCTATTCAATAGAGACCATTGGACCCGTGCACCATTCCTTCTTCAACTAGAAGAAAAGAGGGGATGAGTTCTAGGAAACCCCGTTCAATCCTCACAGTGGCGACTACACTGGGGACTAGTCAAACTTCATACTAAACCTATTTAGGTCATACATGAGTGCTTTGTATGCAAAAAACATGTTTGCTAAGATTTTGTTATAACTAACAAGCATTATGCATTACACTTAAATACACTTGCACTGCATGGATACATGGCCACCCACATGACAAGTAGCTATGGGTCTAGGATGAAGGTTCGCGGGGCCCCCATGGTTGACTCATAGTAGTCCAATACCTTCAGGTATATTAAAGGGACGCATCAACGTACCATTTGAACACCTACGGTGAAGGCGGGGTGTGAGGTATATCTGATGCTCCTTGCTATAGTAGGGGAACCTCATAGCTTATTGAAGATCAATTGCATGCATCCTTATAGATTGATACACTTAGTGCTTAAAAGTTTACTAATTTTGGGTGAATAACTTTTCCGCCCAAAAGTCTTGGAACAATTTTATATGGTGTGAACATTTTCTTGTGCATCATTTCCTTAGCTAAAGGCATGGTGTCGAGGGCTTAGGCTAGTCCAAACGAGATTTAATGAGGGTATACCATTTTCTATAGACACCATTCCACATTCTACGGATCAACCCACCTGGATTAGAGAGGGGTCTAGATAGGTCAGTAGTCAGATTTCAAATCCTTTGGCCGAGTCATCACCAACTTCTCCCATAAGTACCAACAAGGGAGCTTCCGAAACAAGTCAGCTACGATGTAAGATGTCCGACCTGAGGAAGATTGTCAAAGATTAGCCACAACTTTTAAGAATCCACAATCCCATGTAGTTCCTGAACAATCCTTGTCTTGAACAACATGAGTCAATGAAATAAATGGTGGGGCATGTAGTCAAGACACATTGTGTCAACATTGAATCACCAACCAATCCTAGGGAAGAAATGGCCAAAGAGAGACCACTCTGTGAAAAAGTGGAATGATTTAAGAAAGCCATTAAAGGAGTCAAGGCCATTGAGGAACAAATTGATGACACAGAAGAATCAACTTTCTTTCCAAATGTTAGTCTACCCTGGGATTTAAGTGGAAATATGAGAAGTTCATCGGTATGGGAAACCCTAAGGCTCATTTGAAGGCCTTCATTTGCCAACTCAAAGTACAACAAATTTTTGATATATAACTCAGTCAAGCCTTTCAATTCTCCTTACCCGGGCCAGCCTTATGGTGTCTTATGTCTCTTGATAGT
Organism: Macadamia integrifolia; assembly: GCF_013358625.1. Lineage (NCBI taxonomy): Eukaryota > Viridiplantae > Streptophyta > Magnoliopsida > Proteales > Proteaceae > Macadamia > Macadamia integrifolia. The sequence continues at coordinate 3,354,471 of NC_056563.1, read as the reverse complement.
TCTTATACCAGCACATGGGACAACATCAAAAGGGCCTTAAAAGATCAATACTCTTGCAATACTGAAATGGAAACTGGCCAAAAGATATATAGAAACCACAAGGAAAATGCCTAACGAAGGATTCATCGCTTTCCTAGCAAGGTTTAGGGCTAAGGTTGCCTTAATGTGGGATAGACCAACAGAGAAAGAACAAGTCCAAATGGCAACTAAGAAAATTTATAGAGATTGCAAGAACTACATGTTTGTACAATTATTACCTACTTTTGCCACATTGGCCAAAGTTGGATCTCTAGTAGAAGATGACATATCGAATGAAATCTACATATTTTCACTAAATATGGATACCAATCCAACAACGACAAGAAGCCATTTCAGCCTAAGACTGGCAACAAGGTGGAAGAAGTCAACGCGGCTACTCCTAACTGATCTAGATCTGCACCCTTCATCTTGGAGGGAACTACTTCAAACAAGCTCAAAGGACAATACTGACCTGGGTATGCCATTTTTGACAGTCTACCAGAGATTTCAGGTTGAGGGCTCACTCACCCCACTCCCACTATGGCCATTACCGGGTCCACTTCCTAAATGGTACAAAGAAGAACTATTATGTGATTACCATGAACAAAAGGGTCATGCAATTGACAATTGCTATATGCTTCGACACACAATCCAAGATCTATTGGATAAGGTAGAATTCAGGGTTTATTATAACCATAAACAAATGTGGTAACGTCCACTTCCAATGCATGATGGAAGTAGAAACTTAATAAATTGTTTTGACTCCTATCAAAGGAAAAAAGCAATCTACTTCCAGTAGAATGGACCAAGGAAATGGCCTTGGTCATGACTGCTATTGCATTAGCAGAACTCCTATATGAAGATGTAGGAATAATGAACATTGGAAGCGACACTGAGGAGGGCGAACAAGTCCTCGCCATGGATTTAATTCTTGGTATCGGTATCGCTATTGATCTCTGTCGATACCGATCGGAGATGATCTGTGGGTATCGATCACTTTTGCCCCTTTCTTTTCAAAAAAAAAAAGTTTTTTTTTAATTGTTTTACCCTTGAAATGATACGGGTAATCGATCCAAATCAGTCAAGGATCAGGGATTGATCTCAGCCAATATCCATATGATACGACCGATACGATATCGATACTTGAAACCATGGACCTTGTTGATAATAAGAACACCCTCGAGCTGGATGAGGAAGATAATACCGAAGATTTCGAGGATAGTCTCTTCGACATGGCCTAGTTAAAAAATGAGATAGACGAGTGTAGACACCATATTTTGTCACCCCTGGAAGGCCTATGCAATGATGAGATGGGATTCCCTTGAGACGTGGATGGTTAATGTATTTACAATTGGGATTTTCTCTCACACCTAGGCAATATATTTTTGCTTCCACTCTGGCATAGGATGGTTGATAAATTGAACAAAATATTTAAAAGGAAAAATTACACCCCTCCCCTTTAGTTGCCAAAATTACACGTGGATCCAATGGTTTGAAGGAATTACACCCCCTCCCCTGGTTTTGATGGTGTTAGATAGATTGAGAGTGAACTGTATCCGCCTAGAGGAAGGCTCGGATTATACAAGCTAGGCATATAAAAGGATAGTAAAAAATCCATATTTGAATTGTATCCAAATCCGTTTGGGGGTATGATATCTCGTTTACAAATCATTTTCTTGTTTTGTTTCATTATTCTTTCCCTTGGAAACATCTTCTCCTATAAAGCTAGATTCTCTCTTAAGTATGCATAATCTGTCTGTACTACAAAGCAACAACCATAATCTTATCCCAACTATATGGGGTCGGCTAAATAGATCCACTAGAAGAAAACATAACAATAGAAGAAAAGGCAAGTAGAAAGTAAAAAGGAATTAGTAAAATAATTGGATAAAGGTAAAACACAAAAGTCATAATAGCATCTCAGGAACATCCCCTAAAACGGGTTGGCTACATGAGTCCTTATCTTCCAAACAACTTTATCCGTTGTCATACTTGGGTTGAGTCCTAGCTTTTGCATATCATTTCTTACCACTTCTCCTAAAGTCATTTTAGGTCTACTATTTCCTCTTTTAGCTCCTTCTATTTGAATCTAGTCACTCTTTTTACTGGTGCAACAATATGTCTCCATTGGATATGACCATGCCACCTCAAATGGCTCTCGTGGAGCTTGTCCTGGATTGGTGTTACTCTTAGATCGTTTCTTATATATTCAGTCATTACTCTTGTCTTCTCGTGCATCCTCATTAACTCTTTGTAGCATGCTACTCCCAATTTTCCTACATTATTTTTCTTGACCGCCCAATATTCTACTCCATATGTAATAGTTGGTCTTATTACTATCTTATGGAATTTTCCCTTAAACTTAGTAAGTATGCATTTGTCACAAAACACTCCAGTTGCACTTTTGTACCTCATCCAACCTACTTTAATTCTGTGGGCAACATCATCCTCTATATCTCCTTTATTGTTTTTGCTTGACCACATGTATCTAAAACAACTACATACTTTGTGGCAGTTCTTACTCCTCAAGTGTCACTGCTTAATCAACTGTCTTGGTTTGATTGAAGTTACACTGCATATATAATCCAGTAAATCATTGGAACCATATATAGTTATAAAATTGCTAACTCACAGATTATGTGGACTTCTAAGGCTGCGTTTGGTAGTCATTCAGTTCCAGAAATGACGTTTCGTGTCAAGAATAGAATTTTCAGTTTCTGTGTCAAAATGCCATTTAATAAAAAAGGTGTTTGGTGAACTTGTTTCATGAACAATTACCCTAATTGTTCACTTTTCTTGTATTTGGAATGAAACCAAAATGACGGAACAACGTTTTCTAGCATTTTTTTTCCCTTTTCGTTAAAAAAAAAAAAAAAAAAAAAAAAACTGAAAAACACCAAGTTGACACCAAACGATTCATTTTGTTTTTTTGTTCCCATAAAATGAGGATGATTATCAAATGCAACCTAAGCCTCAAAATCCAGTCAATTGTCTGAAAGGTAGTTTTTATCTATAAATACCCTTCTATTAAATATGGTTCGGCCTGACATACTTTAGTTAGAGTGATTTTTATTTATTTTTTGGTAGAAGACAAGCTATTTGTTGATATGTGGGTTGTTGCGCTAGTCAGGCAAATTGGGGATTGCATGGATAGGCGCATGGTCCCAAGTTCGATTCCCCATCTATGCATTTACGATTTAAGTGGAGACCGTGGCAGTGGGTTGCTGCACTAGTCTCCTCGAGGATTAGTCGAGGTGCGTGTAGACTGACCCGGATACCTTGATTTAAAAAAAAAAAAAAAAATTGTTGATACATGCATAACTTGTAGATGTCACATTACAAGATTCCGTCAACCTTGAAATGCATTTAATTTGATCAAACTAGAATAAATAGGAGTGACCTATAAGGTCGTTATGTGGATATCATAACCCTTAAAATGATGAGCTTGCTACATAATTAAGTGCCATTCCATACAGAGGGGATGGAACAAACTGACAGTGTCTCTTTGGTGAGTGTTGTTATAAACCTGGTCTGCAAGATTTTTTTTTTCGACTCTAAACAAAGTGTATAATATCATTTCCTAACACCTATTTTTCTCTTGATGAGCATATGAAGTAATGTCCAATGACTTCATACCTATTATCCATTGTACTGTAGATTGCCAAATTGTCTCGAAACATCTTATGAAAAGACTTCAGACCATCTTACATAGATTTATATGACCTTTTTCTGGGCTGTACCAAATAGTGTCTGCAAATTATGTGTTCCGCGGCGTGGACCCCACTACATGAGGAACAACCCAGGAGATTGAGTCACTGTGGTAAAGGAACCATTTGGTCTACTTTATGGAAGTCTAGAGACCAACTTTAAAAGAATTTGTGAGTATAACTTTAAACTTTTGGTTATACAAGAAACACACAAGAGTCGGAGGCAAGGATCAAGGAAAATGCTCAAAGGATTGCAAAAAGCCAAGAAATTAGGAATCACCACCATTATCATTTGGACTAATTTCGAAGGATTAACTAGTGATAATCAATTTGAATCAATAATGTTGTTAGACTTTTATTTTTTGTTGAAATAATATTGTTGAACAAGGGAGAGGTTTTATTTTGCTAGCTCATAGTTATAAGAGTTGGTATTCAGAAAAATATGCGATTCGGTTCCTATTAAGAATTGCATCATGGGATAACACAATAAGGGTGCAACAATCAACTATGTTTTCAAAATCGTAGGTAATTTTTTAAAACATATTTTAGTATTCTTAGATAATAATATATCAGAAAATAACTAAAGTTAATAATAAGAATGGATCCTTCAATTTATTTCTTGATGAGCTAATTAATGTTTAATTTCCTATATGGTACAATTTATTAATATTCTCGGCTTATATTCCTATTAATCAATTACAAGACATAAGAAATTAAAGCTTAATCAAGAGTAAATTAATTGAGCTTATTAAGAAAAGGACATTCCTAGCACATGAGATTGCATAAGGCTCCCACATATGTAAAATCTAGGGAACAAAAACTATACAATCTTACCCCAAAAATGACTTGCCTCAGCCAAATTTGATCTGGCCAGAGTCATCAGGTCTTTCTGAAATAAAAACGAGTCAAGCAAACCAAAACCTGGTTTTGCATCTATGGACTGGCTATAGGGCCGGAGCCGCCCGATCACCTTCAATTCTGGAGTAAGGATTCGGATTCTGCCTGGCCCACCTATTAGGGGTAAAGGGTTCACAGACTTCATTGGAAGATGGAGAAAGGAAGGACCGGATTTCGATAGGCTCTGAAGCACCGTGAGAAACTTCATCTTCCTTTCAGAGAAACAGTGAGGAAGGGTTTGAAGCTCAACTCGAAAAGAATACAGTATGAATGTTATTGATTGCATAGGCGTACTACTTCCCTTCCCATTCTATTATTGGCTATGGACGTATCCTCAGACATGGGTGGATTTGTGCGGGAAAGTGAGAGACCCTTCAAAGGTAATGGCCCATGTCTCTCACTTCTTAAAGCTTCTTCAGATTCTCACTCTATTCTCTGTCGCTTCTATCTCTTGGCCTCCTCTCTACTTCTGGCCTCTCTTTATTTTGGGTCAGTTCCTCAACTTCAGGTATGTTTTATAGTCCCATTCTTGCCAACTCATAACTAATTCTATGTTGGTTTTTTTTTTTCCCTCAAATTCAGTTAGGGTTTTTGCTATTTTACTTAGATATATTGAACCCATGATCCAATATATTTCCTTGTTGCTTGCTGTGGCTAAATTTAGGATATGCTTGTTGTGGCTGAATTTGGGCTATCATTGAGGTTCAGTTTGGTTTCCAAGTACTGAAAGAGGAGATATTTATGCTATTACCAATTTATTTCAGAAAATATATTGTAGTTGATCAGGAAATTTTATTTCCCTTTCTGATTGCATTTGCATGCAGTTAGTTAGATGTGCTTCCTGCTGTGGGAGCTTGGATCAGTACATCTTGTTCACCACACTCTTGGTGTCATAATGAAAATTAACTCACTGCCAATGGAATGCCAGTTTTAGAAGTTGTATAAGGATGAGAAAGGGTACTTATGACACTCTGAATGACATATCTTATGTGGGCATTGCTCCTTGTGTTGGTCTGTAATTTGTTGGCCTTAAGGAAGTGTTCACTTCTTTCGTGTCAAATTGGATTGATTATAGTTCTACATTCCAGAGAGCATCATTATACTAATTGCTTAATTGATATGCAATCAATGTACCATCCGTTTCTCTATTACACATTCATGGATACCACTGATTAATCCCCATGTTAGTAGTAATAACAAATAAGACGGGCAGCCATCCACTATAAAGCATTCTGCTTCACTACCTTAATGCCCCTTTTCCCTAAGAAAAAAAGAAAAAGGATATCATAATTTACTCTATTATATAATGCAGAGTCGCAGACGATATTATTGTGGCCTGGAATAGAAGTATCAGTTGAATTGAAGCTCTACTTTTTGTCCCTTTTGGGCGATTATGAAGAGGAGTTTCCGTATCTTCAACGTTGTATGTCTTGATTAGTGTTCTTTTCCTGTTTCTTTCCTTCCTCTTGTTTACTCATCAAGCGTCTTTTTTTATATTTTATTTTTATCACTCCACAGAGAGGGTTGGGGAGAGAGGAGAGGGGAGAAGGTCGAGGGTTGAGGGACTTGTGTCATTTATTTTTCTTGTGTGTTAGATGTGTCATCAGAATTTCTTATTCATATTGTAAATAATAAGAAATAGAAGAGAAAGAGGAGAGAAGGGAGTGAGAGATGTTATGTAACTTTGGGAGTCACAACCTTAGGGTTGGGAGTACCCACGTCATTCAATATATATATAGAGCTAATACTATCAAGGGCATAACAAGAAATAACAACCAAAGAAAACACAAAGGAAAAAACCAGCCCCTAAGAGGAAGTTGAGATTAGCACTAGTGCTAATACCGACTTCCCTCCTTCTTACTTCAATAATGTCCAACATTCCCCCTCAAGCTGTAGCATAGATGTTAATCATGCCCAGCTTGGTACAAATATAATCAACTCTACCACTCGCAAGAGACTTGGTAAAAACATTTGCAAGTTGTTTTCCTTGTTGTAGATTTTTCCAAACAAAGTGGAAATCGACCTCAATATGTTTAGTTCTCTCGTGGAACACTTGAACTAATGCAATATGAATAGTAGCCTGGTTATCGCACCACAACTGCATAATAGATGGATATTCAAACCCAAGTTTAGTCAATAATTACTTCACCCACATCGATTCACATGTGACACTCGCCATGGCTCGATACTCAAACTCTACATTAGACTTAGCCACATTAGTCTTGAGATCCATCCCAATCAACATCATAGAAGTCTTCAAAACGTCCATGTCCATGATCAAAGTATAGCAAACCATGAACTGGAGCCTTTTTGAGATATCACAGAATATGAACAATAGCATCCCAATAGGACGTACGAGGTGAAGACAAAAATTGACTCACAACACTATCAAGAAAGGAAATATCAGGTCGAGTTACAGTCAAAATAATTCAATTTTTCAACCAATCTCCGATACTCCTCATAAGTATTACCACTTTCAGGGGGGCAGTTTTACATTGGGATCCATAGGAGTATCTTCTGGCTTGGACCCTAACATCCCAGTTTCTGTAAACAAATCCAAAACATACTTCCTCTGAGAAAGCAAAATCCCTTTCCTTGACTAAGCCAACTTCAATACCCAAAAATATTTCAACCTTCTTAAATCCTTAGTTTGAAATTTTTGCTGCAATTGTACTTTCAAACTTTGGATACCCTCAACATCATCTCTAGTAATAACAATATCATCAACATAAACAATAAGGAATATCATTCCTACCTAGATTGTTGATAGAAAATTGAGTGATCACTATTACACTGGGATAGCCCAAACTCGAGAATTACATCAGTAAACCTACCAAACCATGCCTTAGAAGACTGCTTCAAACCATATAAAAGTTTCTCGAGCTTGCACACCATTCATGACTCCCCCTGAGTAACAAACCCTGAAGGTTAATCCATATAGATTTCCTCATGTAAATCCCTATAAAGGAATGCATTCTTAACATCAAGCTGATATAACGACCAATGATGAGCAACGACAAGAGATATCAAAAGACGAACTGATGCAAGTTTGGCAATGGTAGAGAAACTATCCTAGATAGTCAACACCATAAACCTGGGCATACCCTTTAGCAACCAATCTTGCCTTTAGTCAAGCAAGAGAACCATCGAGGTTCACTTTAACCACATAAACCCAACGGTATCAATAGCAGACTTTCCCGGAGGTAAAGGTACAAGATTCCAAGTCTAATTTTACCCCAAGGCCAATAATTCTTCTTCTATAGTTGTCTTCCACCTAAGACTAGACAATGCCTCTACAACAAACTTAGTGTTAGAGCAAACACCAAGAAATACGAAAATAAACAGGCAATAGATCAGCACAACACAGAGATTTAACGAGGTTCACACACCAGTGTCGTGTGCTACGTCCTCAGGTGAAGAAGAAGATGTTTTACTATACAGAAGAGAGATTACACACAAGCAGTGGCAAGAAAACTTGCCCTGAATCCCTAGTTCGAAAAACCCAAAAAAATACAATGACTTTCTCAACAAGACAACAATGCATTGTATACTCTAAGTCGTGGGTCGACCCATCGGGTCGTAGTCGATCCGGTCAAACCATACCCCCCCGCACCCCCATATGAGATCAATGCCTCTGCTTCCATCACAGATCTCAGAAAACTTCCCATTTCGATCGCCACCAAAATATGTCGAAGTGGGTCAATCTTCAAAACGGGTCAAGAATTCAAGACAAACTCAACATTTTGGAATAAGATGACAAGAAATTATAGAAAGATAAGAATGAAAAGAATGTGACAAACTAAAATAAGACACAAAATTAGAAATGGGATGGTGGGTACAACTCCAAACACTCTTATGTTGAGCAATGGGAAGATTAAGGTTAGAAGAAGGAATACCTAGCTTAGAACTTGCAAACGAAGATAATAAGGCAGGCATTGGAAAGACAGGGGGTGTGAGATCTCTTCGAGGACGACGAGTATAAACCTGAACAACTTGTGGAGAAGGTGGAGGTGTTGTAATCGGATGAACCTGTGAAGTAGAGTGTTGAACAACATATATAGGAAGATCATCATCCAAATTGGACAAAACAAACTAGTCGTCATGATAGGATGTGGACTCAAAGAAGGAAACATTAACAGTAAGCCGGTAACAAAGTATTTCAACAATTCAGGAGAATGACACTTATGTCCTTTTTGGGTACGTGAGTAACCAAGAAAGATACATTTGAGCGCTCTAAGATCCAACTTTGATAGACCTAGATGTTGATCATGAATAAAACAAACACGCCCAAAAACACATGGAGGAAGGACAAATAATGGATCAGAAGGAAACTATAGAGAATGAGGGATTCCACCACGTAAAACTAAAGAAGGGACCTAGCAACTTTCATTACATGCCAATTCTTTCATTCAGCGAAACCGTTGTGTTGAGGGGTGTTTTTGTAGGAAGATTAATGAATAATGCCACATTCAGACATTTATTGAGAAAAAGGAACAGAAAAGTTTTTTTTTGCATTATCAGTACGTAAGACTTTGATAGACAAATTAAGCTGATTCTAAATTTCAGCAACAAAGGCATAAAAGATGGAAAACAATTCAGAACGATACTTTATTAAAGAAATCTAGGTAACTCTGGACTGGTCATCAACAAAAAAGTAACAAAATACTTAAAACCCAACATAGATATAACAAGACAGTGGCCCAATATATCCGATTGTCCGAATGAACTAGAGCAAAACGGTGCGCAGAAATTTATTGACTCGAGGGAAATAGCTCACACGATGAAGCTTCTTAAATTGACATGACTCACACTTTAAACTCGAAAGGGAACTAAAATAAGAATCAAGCTTTTGTAGACTCTGTAAAGATGGATGACCCAGGTTGCAATGAATTTTTTTTTTTTATGTGGAGATAGAGCACTTGATCAAGAAACGGAAGGAGATCGTTGTAAAAAAGATACAACCCCTCCGATTCATAGCCCCTACCAAATCATCTTCTTCGTTGTAAAGTCCTGAAAAACACATGAATTAGGATAATAAGTTATGGAAAAATTGTAGGCATGTGTAAGTTTGCTTATAGATAAAGATTAAGAGGAAATTGTCACACCCTGCCTCCAATAGGCCAAGGCATGGGGCACTGGACACCTCACTATATCCAGTCAGCATGTTTCCCCAGGATCTAGACTAGGGTAGATCATAACATCACAACAACACAACTAAAGATCAGAGGTCATATAAATGTAAACAGTCCATCAGTGAGATATATTGCATCATTTCCAGTGTCACTGTGTGATACATTATATTTACAGTTATCCAGATAAAAGCCATATACCTTAAAAAAAGAATATTTACATAGCTTACAGTATCTCAGAAGTAGACTATATACATTAGAGTTTGCATCAGCGGAAATATATGCACAAAAAGATAGGAATAATCTATCCTATTCCTCAGAACTGGCCTCCATAGGCACAGTCGTCACATCTACAGTCGGGTCTATAGTTGGTTTCATCATTTGGAAGATTGGCCAGGTAATCCATTGCCACTGTCTCATGATCAAGACTGGCAGTTGGCAAAACACTGGTCTCATCATCTAGAGAAGTAAATAAAGAGGGGTAAGCACGTCATGCTCAGTGAGCGAGTAGGGGCCAGCAAACAAACACAATACAAATGATGCAATGCATGCTCCACACCTTATATGATGCTCATGGATTCATTTAACATTATACTACTTCCTAGTCTATTACTAAGTCTGAAATCAGTGGTATAGTGCTACGTGCTATGCAACGTAGGTGGTATTCCCTACCCTGTATGTAGGGCCTTAGGAATACAAGCTCTTTGCAGGAAGGAGTCAGCTAGTCCTGGAAAGAACCTCGGTCTCCTAACTAACCCCTAGGTTAGTAACCCCATGCAGTCAAGTGTACAATACGTTGTATCCTGCTGCTTTTAGTCTCTGGGTACAGTACGTCGTACCATGGAAGTGAATTGTTGATCAGGCAGCCACGGATCGGGATTAGCCAATACCTATCCCCTACTGACAAGGGGTTGTAGCATTGGGTGGTGATAACCTAACCCACAATTTCTACATAATGCATAACCAATCATCCATTCACAACATGCATACAGTAACCATTGGGCACCTATTAGTGTCCCATCTTACCTATCCTACCTGTTCCGGCTTCCCGTTCCGTAAGTCAATGTCAGAACAATAATAATAATTATATGCACACAACCATAATGCATGAATCACAGGCAAGATTTAAAATAATGAACACTCCATAAAACAAGTCAGGGCACCCACTCACCTTGGTGTCCAAATTCTTGAAATCCGGGTTCTCGAGTCAAGTATATTTCTCACTGCAACTTATATTTCCTATTTCACAAGATAATTAAATAATTATTTTCAGGATAAAATCCTACAATTCTACCCCAGCCTATCTAAGTACATCAACTCAATTCCCAAAATTCCAACTGGGTACTTGCCTTTTCTTCACTGCACAATCTGTGTTTCCAACCACTTTCACTACTAAGGTCACAGAAGGGAAACCATTAGTGGGTCCCTCACTTGGATATGGTGTCCCCCGGTCGTACCAACAACTTTTCACATTTATGGAGTCCTCGAGCACTGTTCCTTGTTCAGATATGTTCCAACTTGGTTTTAACCTCCAATCTTTAATTTTGTTTCATTTTGGGAGATCAGTAGGGAATAAATTAGACTCCCAATTGACCCATTTTTGGGTTCCTATTGTTTGACCTTAGCTTAGGTATTAAGTTCCTACAGAATTTTCAGGGTTTATAGTATAATCTGTAGAACTGAATCTCTTTCCCCAATCTCTCACTTTATTGAGGTTGGATTCAGGTGCTTTTAGTCATGTGAGAAATGTTCCAACCCATTTCAAGCTTGCACAGAATTTATTTTGAATAAAATTAAATGAAATTCTGCAAAAATCCCATTTCCGATCTTGAATAAAGTTCTGCCCTAAAGTGTTTGGCAGAATTTCTACCTAGTCAATCCCATCCCTACATTAATTTCATTTTTTTTTTCTTTAAATTCCTTTGAACCACTGAGTGTTCCAATGGTTACGCCCAAGGCTGATATATCCAATTCTGCAGAAATTTTGAAAGTAATTGGGAATTTAACGGAATCTGCAGAATTGAAATATTTTTCATGCCTTGGCCATCAAATTGGGATGGAATACTTATGAATACAAGCCTAACATAATTAATTCAGCCTCTATTAGATCCCCAGCATAAATTCCCAGGGAGAAATTAACCTATTTTACCAGAACATGTTATAAAAATAATCTCTGCTCTAGGGCTTAGAAATTCTGTACTCAATTTATCAGAATTTGATCTCAATTTTACATATTGCTACTGAATTGGTAGAAACCCTAAGTTCTAGGGTTTTGTAGGGATAGATTTCTTACCAATTAAGTCCCCAGTAGCCCACAGAAATTAGGGCTTTCTCTACTGGGCAGCTGCACAGCTCATAGGGATTCCCTGGAAGTCCCCAATTAAGCAAAACCCTAAACCCTACCCTTCCTTTTTAATGAAATCATCAACTCTCTATTGTGCTGGGTCCGTAGTACATACCTGAGGGCAGTATTAATCTAGTAGAATCCTCAAGTGAAGTTCTTCCCTTAGTTCCCTTTCTTCCTTCTCTTTCCTTCTTCTTCTTCTCCTTTCTTTCTTCCTCTCCTTACTGTTTTCAGCAGCCAACGTTTTTGATGAGCTCTCAGCCCTTAATAACCCTTATATAGGGTAGCCTGAACAGACTTAAGGGTGGCTGGCCCCTATTTAATTCCTTATATTTAACCTATTTAGTCCCTTATGTAATTAGTTTGTATATTTAATTTTCTATTTTTATTTATAATTATGAAATATGCATTTTGTACCTCAAATAGGCCTATTACCATAGGGGTATGATGGGGATTTGCACAGCAGAGGTGTGGGCCCCACAGTGCAAAAGCCCAAAAAAATATGTATTCTGCCAGTCCAACTGGCTGGCCGGTTTGTACTTGCCAGTTTGGTAGAAAATGTGGTCTCCTTGGCCTATCTACCCTATTCTCCTGTACCTAATCTCATAATTAAATTTTACCTCTTTGTACACACCTCCTGATGGGTTCCCCAGTGCTGGCTGAACAAGAGCAAGTGGGGTCATTTCTGCCTTCTTGGCACTCCACATCTGCCAACCATGTCAACATTGGTTTCCTCTATTCTGTCCTCTTGCCTGTTCACAGGGGGTATAAAATCAGTTTAGGGTATTACAGAAGATAATACCCTAAAATCAGTTTGTGGCAATTGAAGAACAGAAGATAATAACAAAGAAGAGTAGGGATGAATTGTTCCATTGCCATTGACCTTTTCCTGAGAATCATTGGCCAAAGTGACACTGAAAGAAGATATCTGGAAGGAGAAAAATATACCTGAGACAATAGATATGTGATCCGATGCACCTAAATCAATGATCCAAGGACGAGAAAAAGAGAAACATGCAGCGGCATTACCTATCTAGAAAAAAGCAGCAGTGGAGGATTGAGGAAGATAAGAAGTCTGAAACTGATTATACCATGCATATTCGCCATCTGTCATCATAACCATCTTATCCTCAGATTGTCCAGGTTGGGTGGAAGGTTCAGTACTTGTTGGCTGCTGCAAAATAAGCAAACTGCTTCTGAGAAGGCCTGCCATGAAGTTTCCAACAGAAACATTAGATCAGTCCTGGTTTGCCACAATGGTGGCATGTTCGTACTGGTCTGAACTATCTAAAGTGTAGGAGGTACCAGTAGTCTGCCGTTTGCTATTCCCACTACCATTGCCACGTGTACTACCACGACTATTGTTTTGAGACAAAAGTGAGCTATCTACTGGTGTAGGATCATGAGAACTCTCTCGAGATACCCGTAAGACGCGGGAAAAGCATTTGCAAGCGATGCCACTTTCTCACCTCCAAAAATATGAGAACGAACAGAGTCATACTCCATACTCTGTTCCAAGGCCACCCAAAAATTCCATAGCTACAAGTTGTTCTTTCTGATTTTGCATCTGCTGCGCATTACTACTAATAGGTAGTGGAGAATTAAATTCTTCATAATCCTCTTAAAATCAGCAAAGTATTGGGTCAGAGGACGACCCTTTTGATCAACCCGATAAAACTCCTAGGAAAGCTAATAGATACGAGATAGATTGTTTTGTCCAGAACATAGAACATTCAAATATTCCCTTAATTCATTTATAGTGTCTATATGGGTAACAATATCAACAATAGAATTTTCCATAGAGTTCAGGAGCTGCCCTAGAATTCGTGGATCAACAGTATCCCAAGTAGTATCTGTAGTAGATTCGTCTTCATTAAATGATCTTGTTGTTCATGACCAGTCAACACTAATTGCACAACTTCTTCCATTGTTGAAAATTGGCAGCCCCTATAAGTTTTTTCTCTAAGATCCTATGAGAGGACGAGGATACAATTTCAGTCACCACATTCTTTGCCTCAACCATTGAAACTAAGAAAACGATCTCCGAAACCCTGCTGGAAATCGATTTTCTCAACACCCTGTAAAAATTGAGTTCCAAATGAGCAGAGAAGAGCAATGATCCACAAGATCCCTGCAAAAATTGATCTCCAAAACCCTGCTAGAAATTGATTTTCTCAACGCCCTGCAAATTGAGTCCCAAAAGAGCAGAGAAGAATAATGATCCACAAGAATCCTGCAAAAGTCGATCTCCAAAACCTTGCTCCAAAGAGAAATCGATCCAAAAAAAAATCCCTGAAATTTTGGATTCAATCTTCACTCCATATATCTGCAACCACCACAAGCAAGACCTGGTTCTTCAGATTTTGCATAAACTAGTCTCTAAAAGCAATTGAACTGCAGCATAGGGTGCTGTGCCTCTCCAAACAGAAACCTAAAGAAACCGCAAATCAGAACTGTGATGATTCAATCGAAATTGATGGAAACCTTAGAAGAATGATGAACAAGATCCTAAGATAAAGGAGTTGCAGCACCTAAGGATCGTGCTCTGATACTATGAAAATAATTAAAGAGAAAGAGAAGAGAAAGAGGAGAGAAGGGAGAGAGAGATGTTGTGTAACTTAGGGAGTGACAACCTTAGGGTTGGGACTACCCACTTCATTCAATATATATAGAACTAATTATAGCAAGGGCATAACAGGAAATAACAACCAAGAAAACACAAAGGACAAAACAGTCCCTAAGGGGAAGTCGAGATTAGTTCTAGTGCTAATCCCGACTTCCCTCCCCCTTACTTCTGTAATATCAACACATGATTGTGCTTGATCCTCCTTTGGAACTTTCACAGCTCCGTTGGTCTGATGATTCTCTTTGTAATACTGTACAACCTTTTACATGGCTAATCAGCGTTAGAAAGCATGTACAGTCCTTAAAGCGTTTGATTGTAAAGGGGAGTGGAAGCCTTGAGAAAGTATATTCTGTCCTTAAAATTTAAAATGTTTGAACTGTCGTTAAGAAAGGATATTGGGATCTAGTGAATAGAAGTTAGGAGATGGAAGCTCTTTAGGTGGAATGGCAGTTAACAATAGTTGCGAGATTCATAGGAAGTAGCCCTATGAAACTGAATGTTAATTTTGCATACATAGGTGATCACCTAATGGTGCTCAGATTTGAAATAAATATATCTTCTATGCTTAAAGAAATATACTCTCCCCCTTATTGGCTTCTCATCATTAGAGAAAAGGCAATATTTTTATTCAAATATTATGAAGAGTAGAGTAAGTTCTACTCTTGGAGTCCTAATCTTAAATTCAAAATGAAACGAAGGAAAGGATTCTTTATGATCTTCCCTTGCATCGAAGCTTCAAAGGCTATTTTGGCTGTCTGGAGGTTTCTTTGAAGATTAACTACATAGGCACCGTCAATGTATGTATTTTAAGGTTGAATTGTGTCCATCCTCCTGAAAGTGAAGTTGTGGTATCCCATTAATCAATACACTTGATTTCAGCATCTCTGTCTGCCCCACATCTCTATCTCTATCCCATTTTCCATTGGACTTGATTATTGCCCCCCACCCTCTCTTGGAGTATGTGTGTGTGTGGGGTGTATGTTTTGTGTGTATGTGTGCATGTCTTATTGCACCAAGAGAGATCCCTCATCAATGTGGCAGATCCAACTTCAAAGACTAGGGTAACCAGAAACTTTGCACAACTGCATCTCTCTCTCTCTCTCTCTCTCTCTCTCTGTATATATATATATATATATATATTATATGTTAACCCGCACCAAAAAGGTTGCCTATTACTGTGACTAGTGCTCAGCAATGGACTTTTCTAATACCAACTTCAAGAACTGAGTTAAGTAGCGACTTTGCTTGGCTGTGGCCTCAATCTTAAGTGGTTATGAAGGTTATTTTTTACAGGTTGTATTGGCCCATTTAGTTGGGATAAGGCTGAGTTGTTTTTCTTATATTGGCCCATCCTGATTTCAGATCCGTTTATGCTTGATGCTTCTTATTCGTTGGAACTTTCGGTGATTAACTCTCAAGAATGAAATCAAAAGTCTAGAACAAGTGGACCCATACCTGCATTTTCAGTGGTTATGAATCTTGCTTTGATTCTTTGTCAGTTTGTCATCGACTTAGCCACTGCTTGGACTTTGGATAATCTGATTAGAAGTATCATGTTCTTTATTAGCAGGTCCTATGATCTGTGTACATGGCAAGTATTTGGACATGAAAATTGACCATGCTTACATTGCTGCTGTCATTCATTTTCATTTGCCAGTTGATGTTTCTTTTGTAAAGTTTAGGAGAGTTTTGCATAACCTCTCTGGTAGCTAATAGTGTCTTTACATGCACACTAGTTGGTTGTAACTGTAGCATAGTTGCCTACCATCTAGCGTAGGGGTTCCTTACTGTCCTACGACAAGTACTGATTCAAACTCTGGGTGCCATAAGATTATCTTCTATTTATTGTATTTATCATGTGCTTACAAATGTACTATAATTTTGTTCATTATTGCGTGGGGACAGCAATAGGTGACTGTCACTGAGCTAGGGGCGTCAAAATGGATCCCGAAATGGAAAAAGACGGGACCAAAAAGGGGTAAGAAAAAAGAACCTGGAAAACTCAATAAACCAATAAAAACCTATAAAATTGATATTTTATATTATTTTTTCTTGTTTATATTTGAAACAGTGAGACTGAACCAATAATAAACCCCCTGCTGTAATCCCATCCATAGCGGTAGTGGCTCCAACTGGTTTGTGTCATCCCTCCCTTTTCCGTAGCTTAAAAAGAAAAAAAGTAACAAATTCTAGTACATCATGGAGAACTCAACATCTGTTTGCAGGCTCGCAAAGATCTCAAACAAATAGAATATCTCTGTAAATTCAGAATTTGTGTTATTTCATGAAAGTTCTTTCGCATTCTTTTCCTTGATGGAGGCTCTGCAGCAGATTGAGTTTGTTAATGGAATAGGAAACCGAGAAGGGATATCTCACCTTAAGTTCTGGAACAAAGCATTAGAAGAGGACAATGTGTTTTGAGTCTTATGATAACAAAAATAAGGTGACTGACTGATACCAATCAGACAATGTTACAGTGATCCAATGGAGTGAAAAAATTTTGAATGTCTATTTTTTATAGGAGTGTTGAATTGTTTGATTTCTGCTGCATGCTTAAACACTCAGTATCATGAGAATGGGTTTTGGCTCTACATTTCTGCTTTTTCACCCTCTCTATGTCTCGCATTTTTATGTTGAATATATTAACTATTTTGTGTCATCTTCTGACACTAAAATAGTGACTCAAATTACAGGGTATATCAGTTGCTTGGTGAGTCAGGTACTTACTATGGTGTGCGCTTCGGGAAGAAAATTCCTTGGGTAACGGAATTCCCCTTTGGGTACATACAGGATCCACAATATGTAGGTAGTATTATGAGTCTGCTTGCATGTTTGAGTTGGGTTCCATTCCTGTACATCTTTCTATGGGTGCTGGGTTATGTGTTTATGATTTGGTTAGAGTCAAAGGAAGATCCGGCAACTCGTGCTAAGCCATTGGCCTGATTGCTTCCAATGATGTTAACTGCTTTTTCTTTCGACTAGCAACACTTTCTCAGTTGAGGAGAATGGCATTGTGGTGAATTGGTTTTCTATTCGCCCCCACCCCTTCCATCAAAAGAATTTTTTTTGCCGTATTAAGACTAATCATTAATTTTTGTAATCTTGTACCTTATTGAGATCTTTAAAGTTCAAGTTTAATTTCAACTCATAAAGTGGCTTCTTTTGAAGAAATCAGCTCTATCTTTGTAGCATGTACTTGAATGGGTTTGTGAACCTCAAAGGAAGGAAAAAATGGATGTCACACGATCTTCTTGAAAAGGGTTGGGCCAAAATGTGGGGCAGATTGGTTTTAAGCCATGTTTTTTCCTTTCCTATGCTGTAATTGTTTTTAATTATTTGTCCTCTGAACTTGATTTTATGTCGAATTGTATAGTGGTCTCTTTTCTTTCCCTTAAAACTCTCCCTTAAGGCTGTGTTTGGTAGCCAAGAGAAGAAAAGAAAAGAAAAGAAAAAAAGAATCTAGAGAGAAGAAAAAAAAGAATAGAAAAGAAATGAAATGGTAAGAAAAAAAAAATTGTCTATTTTGACTACCCATGAAGAAAATAAATGAATTTTTTTTTTATTTGCAGTAAAAGAGAACACCATTTCCAAGGCGAATTTTGAAATTAAAAAAAAAAAAATCTTCTCTTGGTTCATGACATGTCAAACTCGTAATGAGAATTTCTTAAACAAAAAAAATAGTATAACTTTTGTACTTGTTTTCTTTTCTCTTGGCTATCAAACAGAGACTTAGTTTTAAGAGTTTCATTATGTTGATTAAGTCTGTGTTTGGCATGCATGCTTAGAACGTGTTCTGAGATTTTTAGAATGCTATCTGGGTCTAGAAGGCATTCCAGAATGACATAAACACTGTTTGGTGTGCGTTCCATTCCAAATTCCTGTGTTCTCGTTCCTGTAAAGAGTGAGCGTCCTCAAACCTCTGGCTGCTTCGTCCATGAAGAATAGCCATAAACAGTTGGATGGCTCAATCGCCATAGTCTCTCCATTGTAAGATACAATTTCCTTTCTCAACTCCAAAGCTTAAAGTGGGATAAGCGGCGAGTGCGGCACATTTGGGTTGAGAGATGGATTTGTCTAATAAGATAAGAAGATCACGGTTGGTTCCTGTAGCGAGGATCCTTTGGGCAACAGCTATGGCACCACAGACGTAGACTATAGAGGAGTGAAGAACAGTGGCATACGCCCCTTTTCTTCTTGTTGCTGCTGTGATGATCTTTGATTGATTTTATACCTCATCAATGTTTCCTGCAAGTATAATTTTGTCACTGTCAATTTTTCATTATTTTTGTCTCTCATTTTGTCACCCATGGTTGATCTGGTTCGTGAAAGATTTGGAAATTGGGTTATTCCCTTTGGCTAAAAATTACTTTTTATTGTTAATAAAATGGTAGGCACCCATGAGGTGTTAGATAAAATGCCTAAACAACTCAACAACCTAAAATCAATAACATATTTTCATCAAATATGCATCCAACAGTGTTCTCATTCTTGGTCAAGAATGCATTCTACACGTTAAGAATAAGAATGTACACACCCATTCTGAGAATGCACACAAATCAAATTTTCAAAATAGATAAGAGCGCTAATGTCATATGGGAACTAATGGCTGGAAACAGTCCTTATGGTTTTGATATCCGGTGGGAATAATAAGAATCCAAGTCCAAGTTGATTGGTGAGCCTAGTGATAGGAGACTACCTAGCTCAGTCTAGAAATCATTCTGAAGCAAAAAAGTAGAGAAGAATAAGGCTGTGTTTGGTAGCGTTCCAAAAAAACGTTTCTGAAGTTTTTTTTCGTTCTATGAGAATGAAAAAACGGAATAAAGCGTTTGGTGGATTTATGGTGTGTTTCG
>NC_056563.1:3304883-3334880 GCF_013358625.1 Macadamia integrifolia | reverse complement strand
GAAGAAAAGAAAAGAAAAGAAAAGAAAAGAAAAATAGAATCTAGAGAGAAGAAAAAAAAGAATAGAAAAGAAATGAAATGATAAAAAAAAAAAAAAAAAAAAAGGCATTTGACACAAATTAAAATTTCCGTTTTTGACACGAAACGTCATTTCTATCACAGAAACGTTACCAAACACAGCCTAAGGTTTCAAATATGTTCTAGACCCAAAATCTATCATGAGAATACATACCAAAAATCTATAAACTGTAATCTTTTGGCCACAACTGGTAATTTTATATACGGAGGTTGAATCTACTGCATGGATTATCAAAGAGTGATTTACGCATTGACAGTAAAAACTGGGGTTTAGAGGTTTTGTTATACACTAGTTCTAGATTAATTTGGAGCTTAACAGTGATTCATTGGAGTATAGAATAAAAATTATGCCCTTCCCTCTCCTGTACTATGGCCTTAACACATCTATAAACCTGTGGTTTAAGCAATTACGCCCCCTCCCCTACATTTGACGGTGTTATTTTGCCATTAGTTTTAAAACACAAAATACCATTTTACCCTTTAAGAAAAACAAGATAATTTGAACGACCATTATACCTTTTTGTTCTTTTTATAACCAAATGCACCCAAAACCTTAAATATAACCATCAAGTCCTATGAATGATTTACATCCATTAAAAATTCCTACTTCAAGCATAAAAACATACAAATAACTTTTGGAATATTAGATTCTTCGTCATATCTTGCCTCTTCTTAAAATGGAGCTTGAACACACTCCCAGGGTTCCTATTCAAGAGTGACTCACCATAAGCAGGTAATAATTTATCACTTGGAATGACTACCTTCATTCTTTTCTAGGGCAACCTTGTGGGCCATTTAGAACTTCATGTATGAAACATCAACGCCAATACCATAATTCTTATGCAAGATAGCTACCATTGCTTAGTGGTTCATTTCCAAGTCAACTTGAAGCTCAGATGCAAGTTTATCAGCAATCCATTTCGATGAAACATGCTTATGTCCAGTTGTCCGGGTACATGTTTGATTGGGGATAAGATCTTTAGCATGAATACACCTTCATCGTCAATTGGTGAAGCATGAACTCTTCATGTACAATCATTATCTGAACACCTAGTAGAGACCTTTGCCTTCTCATTTTTTGTTTTAAATAATCTCAAAATTCTCCCCAATAGAAAACTACTTGAGGGTGGCCCTGAATTCATTCCACATCAATATACATAGAGCAATTCGCAAATTTTACTTTCCTATCATCATCATTACAAGCTTCTTGAGATTTGATTTTATGGATATCATCTGGATCATACTCAGTTAGCTCATTATGAATATCCAATCTTATCCAAATCACTCTCTTACAACATCTGATGCATCAGTCATATGCAGGTCCAAACAATTCAGTGTCACTGCACGACTATCTATTTCACCTTGGTCATCACTATGATATACAAATTCCTCATAACTAGTATTTTTCTCCTTAACTTGTACAGTTTCATGCACAATATCACCCTTACTAGTTACCCTGTTTGTTGTACCCTCATCATGCTTTCCAACTCCCCTTCTTGTTGCAAGACTCTTCTTATTAGTCGTTGCAGTATATGAAGTAAAATCAGAATTGTCACTTGCACTCGTAGATGCTTTAGACCCCTACTCCTAGCCCTTGCATTAGGTGAAGTACTATCAGATTGCCCACTAGAACTTGCAGAGGCATTAGATCTTCTCCTAGAAAATTGTACCATCTGAATTTCCACTAGCCCTTCCATAAGACATACTCCTAACACTTGCATTAGGTGCAGTAGTGTATTTCCAATAGCCCTTGAACTTCCAGATGCCCTTGAAGTAGTTTTAGTTTCACTAGCCGTTCCATCAGCAGTAGCAGTACTAAGAGACCTACAACTAGAACCACATCTTCTAATAGTGTTTTTGGGGATCTACCCAGACTGCTATAGTTGGTAAGTTGATTTTGATGATAACAAACAATAAGTGTATTTATCATATTGCCTTCAAGTATTATCTTGTAGAGATATCAAATCAAAGAGCCAAACTGATAAATAGAATGAATATTGGAGTCATCAAATGAGGTGAAAATAGAATCCCAAGAAGTAAAGAAGTAAAAGAAAGAGTGGGTGTATGAAACCACCAAAGCCTGAAGAAAAGGAAGATAGTATGCATTTTATATTTGTATCTTGCATGGCATTACATTTTTAAGTTCTCATTATCTAGATAGGCCTTAGGAGATGCTTAATAGCCTCCCTAATAGAGCCATATAAGATTGGAACTATGTTGGACATAATAGTTTCTGAAGTTTTATCAAAATACATATTTAAGGGTATTTTTGTCATTTCAAATGAATATTTTATATGATAATTCTTCTGTAAAGTTGTATATATTTGAGTCATGAATCCAACGCAACTAGAATTATCTCGATTGGAGTTCGGATATGAAAGTTATGCCTGTTTCCATACAGTCACTTGACTCAGCAAAAACCCAAACCGATCAAACAGATCGGGCAGGTTTCATGGGCAATAGATACTAGATGAATCCGGCTACTAATTCACTCGACCGATTTGAATTGGACTCAAACCCATACACTGGTTTTTCATAATTGGCTTGTTTGATGCTCCAACTGCTATTTTTCTCCAATTGCCACTAGAAGTGATTGACCAGTTAACAGAAGTGGTTGACCGGTTGGGTCAAAATATGACCATTAAGTGTCCGTTTTAGACTAGTTTTGAGGCCTTTAATTGTCTCTATAAGCACACACTCCTCACGTTTAAAATACACAACACACAAATTACAGTAAGATCATTCTTAGGGCTTCCAATTATCAAATCAAGTGAGGAAAGAGATATCAAGTGCATCCAACTCATTTCAAGTGAAGCTATCTCAAACATTGCACTGACCTTCTCATTAACTCTTCATCTACAAGAAAAATGATTTAAGGACTTTATCAAGTGCATCATTTATATCATATTGTAATCACTCGAGGTATTAGGTAACATCTTCCCAATTTTTTTATTTATAACTGTTTTGCATTGCTCTAGGTAGAGCATTATAGTTTGTATTAGCCTAGACCATACTTCGGCGATTGTGAAGCACCTTCTCATCTTTGAAAGAGATTGTAAGGACCCTCTCACCCTTGAAAGAGATTTTAAAGGATACTCTCACCCTGTAAAGAGATTGTACGGATCTTCTTATCCTTAAAAGGGTTTGTAAGGATGATTTCTACCCACCTACTATATTGAAAAGGAATAACTAGTAGAATACCTCTCAAGGGGATCTTGTGAGAAGTGGACAAGAACAATTGAATCGAATTACTATAAATCTATGTATCTCATTGTGATTTTGTGTATCTCAAATTTTTTTTTTTTTTTTTTTTTGTCAATTGAAAATTTTTAAGTCCACTAGAGATTGCTGCCATCTCTAGTTTCATCTTTATGATTGCACTTGATTGATTTCGCTCCCCCTTCTCAACTTCGTCAGAGATGTAGATGAAACTAGAGATGGCATCCAATGGCCAGAGGTAGAAGAAGACCTTAACTTTGCTTGTATAGATGTTACAAGTATCCCCCTTCTCTCGTTTTAATCAAAAGGGTATAAAGGAAATCTCACCCTATAGTAAGGGTATTTTGGGTATTAAATTATTTAGTTTATATGACATCATCACTTAACAAATCTAACCTAATGGACATTAATGGACTAGGCCTTCTTGTTAGAATCTTCAAAACGTAGGCAAGGGGGTGTAGTTGTTGAAAACACATGTGTATAGATGTAATAAGGCCATAGTATAGAGGAGGGGGGACATAATTTTCCCTAAAGAGAAAAAAAGTGAAGGTAGCCTTCTAGTGGTGGTGAGTATGCTTGACCCATTAGTTCATCTGTACATGCTAGTGTATATTGGTGATGGGTTTAGGCAAACAAGTCACCAATGTTGAACAACAATTTTTATCAAGGGTCCAAAGGCCATGAGGGTTGGCATCCCAACTCAATGAAGGGTGGTTAGGGGTGGGGCGTGTGAGAAAGGGGAGGGGAATAACAGGCTCTATATGGGGGGGGGGAGCATCTAACAAGTGACCTCTCCCTAGACTTGGGCCAATGCTCTGCTGCACTAGGAGCCACCACCACACCAAGAGGCGCTTTCCGTTGAACAGCTTCAATAGAGTCTCTTCAAATATGAGATCATGCTATGAAAAGAAATAACTCCAACCCTATCCAAGAGTAAATTCAAAGTGCCATTCTTTGATTTACTTATCCCAAGGTCTTAACAATTGAATGGGTATAAACATATATATATGCCAACCTATTAAGAGCTATAAATAGTCTCATTCTCTTGTCTCGAAGTTGAGTCACATCCTTTGATACACTAGTGCCCTAATTCGGTCAAATTTGAACTTTTGTGATAGGTCTCACACCGGATGCCATCAGCAGCAACACCTTCTAGATTGCGACGGTCTATTGTTGCAAAGGAAGGCATGAACCTACTTGCCAATGCATTTCTTATCTGACATACTGGAAGGGATTCAAACCTTTCAATCCTAAGCGGTAAGTGACCTAGCACCTCTCCACTTGATCGGGAAGACCTTGCCCACATCCCAAGGGAAAACCCCTAGTGATTGGCCAAAGGTAGACAAAAGGCTATCAAACACATCACTGGAATGCCCACCAGAAACAACACCTGAATCTAGTGATCTCAATCTGGTGGTGCTTGCTGTGCTGAGCTGGCTTTGATACCCGTGGGTCCCACTATGTGCGTCGTGACTCATGACCAGCTCTGACCAACCTCCTAAACTTCATTACACCTTTCACCATGACTTGCACACCCTGTGTGTCTAAGGTGGTGGGTCTACATGATTTGACTGATGATTTAACTTGCTTCGGTCCCGAAGAGGTGCCTAGGCAAATAGGCCCTAAGTCCTTACCCCATATATAAGGGAGAAATGAGCTAATGTGGGAAAGGGAGAGAAAAGAGGAAAAGGAGAAGAAGAAAGGGAAGCTCCCAGCTATGCGCATGGTTTCCGGTTGGCACCGAAGGTAGGTGCTACATTCCCAAACCCTCTTTCCCTTTATTTTTGGTCTTTGCTTTGGGAAAACCTCGAATTTTCACCAAATCAAATAAAACCTTTTGTAGGTGGAGACGGCGATAAGTTTCTTTGTTATTTCCACCATAATATTTGATTTGCAGGTCTCCAAAAAAGGAAATTTTTTACTCATTTAACTTCATAACTTTATACAATATTGTTACTATTGAATAGTATACACAAAAATCTTTCCAATGATATTTGAATCGTTAAAATTAGACAGTCAAATTACAAGATACTGTTCTCGAAAGTTTTCTCACCAATATATATATATATATATAATATAATGATAAAATTTGTCAAAAAAGTGTCGGCACACTCTCTCTAGTGAAAACACCCAATCTCTCCGGTAAAAAGGCTCTTATTGGTGAAAATACCATTACTCATAGCATGCCCCCCTTTAAAAAAGGCAAAAAATTGGGGATGAAGAAAAAAAAAAAGATAGAGAGAGAGGGGGTGGGAGAGGAAATCCCTTCTTCAAGGTTCTACCCCATGAGCCGGAGCTCTACCCAAATTGCAGCAGAAGCGCCAGAAGTCTACCTAAGTTAATCCAGATAGACCTTAGGGCCAATGCAGGTAATTATCGTTGCCCTTTCCCTTTTCATTTATTTCCAAAGAGCATTGCATGC
The DNA here is from genome assembly GCF_013358625.1 of Macadamia integrifolia. Lineage (NCBI taxonomy): Eukaryota > Viridiplantae > Streptophyta > Magnoliopsida > Proteales > Proteaceae > Macadamia > Macadamia integrifolia. The sequence continues at coordinate 3,329,162 of NC_056563.1, read as the reverse complement.
CATTACAATGTTCATAATAGCATAAGTTCGTATCCACTTATCATATTTTCTTTATTATAATGTCTAAATTAGATAAGATTCTTATTATCCCTTTTGATGTTCTTATAATGCCTAAATTGCCATAAATAGAATCTCCATCTGCCATTACTATGCCATTACAATGCCTAAATTGATAAGTTAGATTTTCACTTATTTCTTTTATGCCTAATGCCCATTTTACTATAGATAATCATGTTTTCCAAAACCCTTTTACATTCCATATAATGCAGGCATTGGTTTTCAAAAATGTATAATCATAGACACCTTAAAGATGTTAACGATTCCCCAATCATCAAACAATTAGGTTGAAAAATCCCAACATTTTAGAAACCATACCTCGAGGGATTTCCTGTCAACCAGGACATGCTTCCAGGAATTTAACTTTTATATTTTGGTATACTCCACCCTCATCAAAGAAGTTTATAAACAAAAGTACAATGATAAAAGTAATCCCTACATTTCTGGAATACCAATGAGGTATGTAAGTTTTGCTTTATTTATTTTTTCAGGATCATGTCATGCATTTTACTGCTCTAGTACAAATCATAAACTACATAATGATCTGATTCCTAAAAAGGATACGTAGACAGCTTCGGTCTCTGTAAACATATACCCTAGTTTGGCATCGCTTACCCCTATGTTTTTTTTTTCTATTTATTTATATGCACACATCAACATACATATACACTTAAGCACAGAAATAATTATAAAAAATAAATAGGGAAAGTAAGCACAATTAATTTAAATAATGAAAACATTGACGTATCATTGAGTGACGCTAGGTGTCTAATAACTTCCTAGCCCGTAACCTTGACCAAATGCTTTATACACCCATCGAATCAAACTCTCTTCTCTCCAGCGAAAGAAGACTTTCCCTATTTTAAGAAAGGAATGTATGAGCCATAGGTCATAACCCTACGTGGAGACTCCAAACCAATTTACAAAGTATAAATATAATGAACCTTGGACTTATTCCCTCCTAAAAGCTGCTCACTCGCTCGAATAACAAGAGGCACGCCATCATAGAGGGACCCCCAACAAGGAGACGAGGGCTTGGGCCGGCGAAGACCGAATCACATCACACAACAAGCAGTAAATGAAGAAGAATCAATTGAATCTAATTAAAAAAAAAAAAAAGCAATGATCTATAAGGACTTTATGTCCAAACAGAGTATTGTTTAAATAAAACTTTAAAGAGCCTATATCCCAAAGTTAAAAATGCAAAAAATGGAAGTAGATTATATTGAACATCAGATGCATATAATAGGTCATGAAGAAGTAAGGAGCACCATATGCACATCTTGAGTTGATAGGCATCAACTCTATGAATTGTTTCACTAGTGTCCCCTTAAACACATTTTGGGATCTAGTCGGAACTCTAAGATTGTCTACAAAGCCTGCTCTATTTTGCATTATATGTCTTCTTGCTCATATATTCAAAATTCAGTCAGAATGTGTATGGACAACCAAAATACTATTACACACAAAGGTATAGAAAAAGTGGGGTAGAAATGGTACCTTCTTTGCTCAGTGCAATCAAGAGCAAAGTGCCCCATCTTCTGATAATTGTCGCACTTAACCTTGGATATGTCCTTCTCATCACACTTACCTCTTTTGTGTTTGGTGGTATTCTTTTTTGGCGCTTGGTTTTGAACCCCACCATGTTTTTTTGAATTTTCCTATCTTCAATGCTTAGATCCATTTTAGTATTGACCATTATCAAAATGATGACCTGAATCAAATCTACTAGAACCACCATGATTGAGAATTAAAGTAGTTGCATCAGAGGATGTGGCCTAACTGATATTAAGACCTTTTTGCTTCTCTTCTTGAAGAACAAAAGTACAGCCTTTCCCTATGTTCGGCAGAGGTTCTATTATGAAGATTTGTGTTTGTTTAATAAAGTAAGCATCGTTGAGCCCCATAAGAAACTGAAAGACTTTCTCAGTCAAGATATGTTCATGAAAAAAAAAACTTAAGAGAATGCAAGTGCAAGTAGGAATTTGGTTTATGGGCCTAGTTCATCCCAAAGAACCTTCAAGGAAGAAAATGACCAGATACTAATAGTTGACCTTGCTGAAGAAGTGCAATGTTGCACTTAATCTCATAAACGCGTGGATCATTCCCTGAGAAAAACGTTCTTCAATAATGAGCCATAACTTGCGTGAACTATCAACTTAATTAACACTATCATGAAGCTCTTGCATGATAGAACAAGGATTTTAGGGTTTGTGATTCTTTGATTTCATTCTATTGAAGAGATGAATAAATACTCAATAATGATCTAGGACTTTCCATTCACATGCGATATGGATCTTTGACTTACTATACATATGCGATATGGATCCTAGTATACAAGGTAACTAGAATATGGATTGATACAGTTATTTTATTGACATGGATCCTACATGGATTGATACACCCCCTCATGATGACAATTGGACAGGTCAGATTTTTAGCTTGTCATGAAGACACTGAAAGCGCTTGGAAGGGAGACCCTTTGTGAAGATGTCTGCAACCTAATCAAGAGTGGAGATGAACTAAACTTGGAGATCCTTTTTGGCCACCTAGTCGTGAAAGAAATGAAAATCAATTTCCACATATTTTGTATGGGCATGGAACACCGGGTTCGTAGACAGATAAGTGGCCCCTATATTGTCACACCATAATATGGGGGGGTGATGAAGAGGAACACCAAGCTCACAAAAAAGGGATTGGAGCTATGTCTACTCAGCAACAGTGTCAGAGCCTTGTACTTAGCCTCTGTGGAGGAGCTAGCAATCATACCCTGTTTGCACGAAGACCAAGAGAGAAGACTGGAACCTAGAAAAATCGCATAACCCCCTGTAGACTTACGATCAGATGAGTCACCAGCCAATCTGCATCAGAGAAAGCCTATAATGCAATGGGAGAAGACAGATCAATCAGGAAGCCATGGGAGCTTGTGTGCTTCAGGTAGCACAGAATGCGCTTAATAAGAGACCAATGGATCTCAGTGGCAGAATTGATAGGCACGATTGACATCGAATGAGACATCAGGCCTGGTGAGAGTGATGTCCTGAAGGGCACCCACAATGGATCGGTAGTGTGTGGCATTAGAGAAGAGGGCACCCCCTGTCTCAGATGTCCCCAAGGAGGTAGGGATGGGGGTGTGAACAGGCTTGCATTCAGTCATGCCAGCACGCTCAAGGAGGTCAGTGATATAGCACTGCTATGAGAGAAGAAGACCTTTGCTATGAGGGAAAACCTCAATTCCCAAAAAATAATGCAGGGGAACAAGATCCTTGTTGGAGAACTCCTAAGAGAACTGACCAAGCAAAACATCAACATGGGTGGAGGCACTGCTCGCAAGTAGAATGTCATCAACATAGACTAACATATAGGTCACTACTTTCTCTATGATAGTATAAATAAAGAGGGGTCCGTCTGAGAGGCATGAAAGCCTGATTGGAAAGAAACTGAGATAGGCACTGGAACCAGGCACGAGGAGCCTGCTTGAGGCCATATAAAGAATGTTGAAGTTTGTAAGCATGATCAGGATGAGAAGCATCTTGAAAATGAGGGAGCTGAGTCATATACATCTCCTCATTAAGAAAACTATGGAGAAAGGCGTTGTGAACATCAAGTTGACGAACTGGCCACCCACGAGTGATAGCAAGAGAGAGCATGATCTTAATGGTAGTAGGCTTAACCATAGGGCTGAAAGTCTTAGTGTAGTCAATACCCTTTTGTTGGTGAAAGCCCTTTGCAACTAGGCAAGCTTTGTAACGCTCAATGGTTCTATCTGCTTTGCACTTGATCTTGTACACCCACTTACAACCAACAACATTAGTACAGGGTGGGAGGGGACTACGGTCCAAGTGCCATAGCTAACAAGGGCATTAAACTCATCTGCCATTGTAACCAGCCATTGAGGAACCTTGGAAGTCTGGGAGAAATAGGTAGGTTCAAGGGGAGGGGCAGTTGGTGTGGAGGTGGTCAGGTGAAGTTGTGGGTTAGGGTGAGGTCGTAGGGTCATGGAATGGGATCCAGTGGGGGGTGGTATAAGAGGGGGGAGTGGGGGAGTGGGAGATGGGGTGGGGTTGGGCGGTGTTTGGAAGATGGGGTAGGGGTGAAATAGGGTCGGGTTAGGCTGGGTTTCTCAAAACCCTAACCTAAACCTAAGCTCCAAAACTCAACCCAACTCTAACCCAATCCTACCGGGTTCATCCCCAGGCCCAACCCTACTGGGCTCAGGATTGGGCTAGGTTGGGTCAGGTTGACCCTAGCTGGTCTTCTTAGTGGAATCACATTCTGATAAGTATGATTCAATTCCTATTTCAATTCCAATTCCAATCCTTCAAACCACTCCACTACCTTCAAACTCTGAAAAAAATTGACCATAATTGACTCTCTGCCCCCTAAATTCCTCAAAGTGCTAGCATGTGCTAAGAGTCTAAAGAGAAAGGGCCCCTTCTACTAATAAAGTTCTCTTGCAAGTTTTTCAAGGGCTTAGGAAAGCTTCCTTGTCCTGTTTTAGTTACTTTCTTCATTCATACAACATGATGCAATGACATTATGGGTTGAGTTAAATCTTGGCCACAATGGAAGTCCATGTGGGCCAAGCCCAACCCAAAATATTAGGTAGGTGGAGTTGTTTCCTGTCAATATGTCCAATGTCCCAGAAAAAAAATTAACATTTTCAATTGTAAATTTCAATAATTCCATATACTACAATTAAAAACTCAAAAGTGAATGCAAATTCCAATGTAAGAGAGAAACAAGACTTGTTTTCAGAGATGGGCCTTTCCTTTGACTTTATGCTCTCTCTTTTGGCTATACTGTTCGCTATCATATTCTTATGACACAAGAAACTCAATGACAACAACAAGAAACTCCCTTGGTTGGGAGAGACACCTGCATTCTATGAAGCACAATAATAATCAGGTTTAAACTCAAGGTAGGTTAGGGTCGGGCTAGATTTTCTATGCCTCAACCCAGGCCCAGCCCAACCCCACTCAGGGTTGGGTAGGGTTGGGCCGAGTTGGCCCTCATAGTCAAGTTAGATAAGGTTCAGGCTCAGGGCGAGTTCGGATCATTAGGGCTAAACTTATACCCTTAAGATGGGGTTTGGCGATGTGGGTGAAGAGGTGGGCAGTGGTGGTAGGGTAGGTGTGGGAGGTGGGTGAGGTGGTTGTTGGTAGAGGGTGGAGAAGGGTATAGTGCGATGTGGGGGAGAGGAGGATGGTGATGGTGTGGGGGAGGTGGGGTTGATAGGGCAAGGTAGGCCAGGAGTTGTAGGAACAGTAGTGGCATGTGGAGAGTGGAGCAAGAACCCAAGGGGAGGGCGGTGGTGATGAGGGAGCTGGTCCAAGGATAGATCGACCAGAGGTACGAAAAGGGTAAGACGACTCATCAAAGTGCACATGGCACGCCATGTAAATGTGATTAGAACTCAGGTCCATACAATGGTAACCAGAGTGAAAAGGACTGTAGCCAAGGAAGGCACAAGGGGAGGAACGAAATTGCTTCTTATGGTTGTTGTAGGGACAAAGATAAGGAAAGCAGCGACAACCAAAAGTGCAGAGAAAGGTATAATCAGGAGGCTTGTGAAGAAACTCAAAGGGGGAGAGGCCTCCCGTGACACGTGAGGGCATGCGATTTATGAGATAAACCGCGGTCTCAAACGCATAGTGCCAATATTGTTGTGGTACCGAGGCCTGGGCTAAAAGAGTTAGCCTAGTTTCAACTATGTGGCGATGGCGGCGCTCAACGGTACCCTGTTGTTCATGGCTATGGGGACAAGCAAGACGATGTTGAATACCCAAGGAGGAAAAATATTGGGGAAGTGAGTGAAACTGCCCTCCCCAGTCAGACTGTATGGACTTAATTTTGTGCTCAAATTGGCGCTCAACCATAGTCTGAAATTTGGGAAAAATAGTGAACACCTCAGACTTAGAAACCATAGAAAAATACCAGATGTACTTAGTGTGGTCACCAACAAAAATAATAAAATAACGAAAACCATTGCCAGAAATAAAATGAGAAGGTCCCTATACATCAGTAAACAATAAATCCAAGGGAAAAGAACTACAAGTGACGTTTCTTTTAAACTAAGCCTTCAGGCCTTGCCAAGTTGACAGACAGTACAAAGATCACTAGTTTTATTTGAGAGACAAGAGAGCCTATTTTTCTGAATAATCTGATGAAGAACTCTATGGTGGGGACAATCGAGACACTGATGTCATCCATCACACATGGTACGTTCAGCAATATTAGCAGACGACGAAGGAGATGACATGGGAATGGTGTACAGACCACCTTTACTCAAACCAGAAAGAAGAGTATGCCTGATTATCATATCCTTGACAAAGAAACAGGAAGGGTGAAATTCAAAATAAATGTTATTATCATGAGTAAAATGTTGTACCAAAAGTAAAAATTTATTTAAAGAGGGTACATGAAGAATGTTAGAAAGATTAAAATTCTGAATCGGAGAAGAAAGGTTAGTAGAACCAACATAAGTGATGGGAAGCCCCTTGCCATTGCCGACCTACAACTAATCCTGACCTAAATAGTTATAATAAGAAGATAAGGAATGAAGATCGGATGTGACATGGTGTTTAGTGCCAGTGTCAGGGTACCATATGGAGGGAGGTGGGGCGTTGAAGTAGGGGTTGGGCTGGGCATGGTAGGCGGATGGTGGGTTCACAAGGGGGTTAGGCCAAGTAGGGTAGGCGGGCATAGGGTTAGGGTATGAGTGGTAAGCTGCAGGGGTAGAAGCGTAATAGTAACAGGTAGAGGCTACATGGTTGGTGCGGTGGCAAATGGTGCAGAAGAGGCGTCCTTGGCCCTGTTGGGAGTAGCACACCCCACGACCACGTCCACCATGATTGCGACCTCCACGGCCCTGGGAAGAACCATGATCAGAGAGTTGAGATTGGGGCTCATCAGATTGCGAGCCCCCTTTGGTGGTTCTAGTTACATGATTTGCAGAGGGGTTGGAGTCGCTGGATGGAGGATCAGTGATGGCAAGCTTCTTTAGGGAGGACCTAACAAGAAACTCGTGGCTGAAAAGTAGAGCATATAGATCATCATATGAGACTGGAGTGGACCGGCCAAGCAAATTGGGAATGATCTCCCTAAGATCAAAGCGTAAAGCCCTGAAGATATGTATGTTAAAATCAGTGACTTTGAGGGGTTTGCCAGTAGCACTTAACTCTTCAGAGAGGCTCTTCGCACGCTGGAGAAAGGAAGACACCGATTCCTCAGGTTTGTGAACAAGGTCTTGCAGGGCAATATGGAGAGAGAGGTCACGTGTTGTGGAGGCAGAGGCGCATGTAGTGGTCAACATCTCCCATATGGCTTGGCTAGTAGGTTTGCCAATAATGAGAGGGAAGACCTCTTCAGAGAGAGAGGCAATAAGGAGACTGCGAATGAGTGCATCCTATTGTTGCCAAGCAGTAGTAGCACTTGGATCGGAGGGACGAGTTTAAACCAGTTAAAAAGCCAAGTAGATTCTATCCTTCAAGGAAGGGTTCCAGTTGGGTTTTTCAAAACAAAAAATTCTTGGAGTTTAGTTTAATGGAGAGATAACGGTGTGCATTGGGGATAGAGGGAGAAGGAGAAGATTGTGTTGAAGAAGGGAAAGGAGAAAAAGGGAGGGCGGTTGCGGCTAGTGTCTGATCTCCCTTTAGGGAGTCGTTGCTGGCCATGAGGAAGGGAGGGGCGGTTGTGCTCTGTAGAGCTTATGCTGCTCTGATACCATGTTAGAATAATGATTTTAGGGTTTGTAATTCTATGATTTCATTCTATTGAAGAGATGAATAAATACACAATAATGGTCTAGGACTTTCTATTCACATGCGATATGGATCCTAGTATACAAGGTAACTATAATATGGATTGATACAACTATTATACTGACATGGATCTTACATGGATCGATATTGCACAAGACTATTATAAATCCAAGACATTACCATAGGTCACATTTCTTCCTAAGCATAGACAGTAGAGATTGGTGAATCTGATTTCAGTAGTGTGCCATCAATAAAGGAAAGTTTGTTTTTGGATCCAACCCACTTGCATTTCTCTTTGCCAGGTTTCGTAATTATTCCCATCAAGAATTTATGAAACTAGAATGTGGCCTGGATTATCAAAGGAATCAAGAAAATATGGAGAGGTGATCAATGGAAGAACATCATCTTGAAGCTCTCCTTGAATTTGAGAAGTATTGTTAGTAGTTATAATATTTTTCAATCAAATAGAGTATAAAGGAGGAGCTTGCGACAGTAGATTAATGCTACTATGGCAAATTGATGATGGCGATGAAACAAAGTAAGAAAAACCTGCTATGGCAGATTGATGTTGGCGATTAAATAGAGTAAGAAAAACATGATATAACAAGGAGTAAGAAAAACATGCTATGATAGATTGAAGATGATGATGAAATAGAGTATCAAGATATTTTCTCTCTAAGACCATCTGAAACTATAATTTTAGCTGAAAATTTGAATTAATCTTATTGATATTTTATGCCATATTCATACAATCTAAGGCTGCGTTTGGTAGTCATTTGAAAAAATGTTTATGGTGTTTTTTTGCTTTATCAGAATAAGAAAATGGAATCTTCATTTTGGTGTCCATGATTTGTTTTTCTTCCTTTTTTTTTTCTTTTTTTTAATGAATCGGGTTAAAAAAAAATGCTAGAAATAGAAATTTTGGAACACAATCACCATGTTCCAACATTTGAGTTTAGTTTCAAAACAGAATTTTGGAATAGAAACGGAAAATTCTGGTTTTGATATGAAACGTCATTTTTAGAATAGAATAACCGTCAAATGCAGCCTAATATAATTTACAAAAAAAAAATTAAGGACAAAAAGGAATATTCTGGACTAAGCTAACTAACGTAACTATAAACAATTATATCCCAATAACAAACTAACTGTAAGTGGTTTCAGATGGTTAAATTAGCTAAGGACAAAATAACAATCTTGCTAATGTGTGTTGGTGAAGTGTAACATTCACTGACCTTTGTGACCTTAATTCTTAGCTCTTGGTATGAAGTTAACGACTTTGAACTCTCTTCAACTACTTGTCTAAACCTCGCTTTTAAATTTTGTACTTACCATAACTGGCTTGTTACATGCATATGAGAGGTTGGAAGTCTCATCCTCTCATTAATTCATCGGTCAATAGCTCTTCTAAAAGGGGGTGTGTGTAGATTGTGGAATGTATTCACTTTATCTGTAGAAAAATAAATAAAGGAAGGAAATGAAAATTTGTTCTTGCTCATTTAATTTATGGGAAATGGGCATGTACACTGAGGTGGCCACACACCGCATTATACATGCCCCCTCACATACCCTCTTTCTCTCTGTCCTTGGTTAATCATTTTATATATGAATCAATACCCATCGAAACTTTTCTTCTCCTCTAGGCATGTATGATGCCACTAAAAGGGGGTAATGATTCTATCCCTCTCCTTTTATGGATTTATTTATGTGATTGTCTAAATGACACCTCTGTAGGTGTATTTAGAACTTGACACCTTCTTTCGATTAAATCTTAATCCCAAAGGTTTTTTAAGTTATGGGTAAAAAAAGGTTCTCAAAATAATTTGAAAGTGACTTGTCATGATGTCCTTATCAAAGTTTCCATTGTCGGGCACAAATAAACAAGAGAAATGAATTTTACACTCATTGAAAAATATGTTATTGTACCCAAAAAAAATTAAATAAATAAATAAATATATATATATATATATACACACACACTAAAAGGGCTAAAAAATTTTACAAAATTTGACATCTTACGGAGTATCACTGAGAAAAACCCTTAATTATGGTGTATCTTGTTGTTGTCCCTAAAATTGTGAAGTGGAAATTTATAATCTTTGTTTGATTTCCATTTGTCTTACTCCAAATTTTATTTAATGTAAGAATAAAAATGGTTTTCAAAATTATTTAAAAATTATTTGTCATGACGTCATTACTAAAAGTTACACAATTTTTCGAAGAGACATGTGAAACAATATGATTTTCCCTCATTGGAAAAAAAATGTGGTTATCCATGTAACATTGGAAGCTGATGTTTTCGAAAATCACAAAATAAATTTAGCCATTTATTTCTGACAATTTTTTTTAAATCTAAATTGTTTGATCCCACTCGAAGTTGAGAGAGCACACAATAATGTCTAGAAAATTAGAGCACATGCATGGACATACACGAGCAATGTGCCAATACAATATGTGTTTTTTCTTTCTTTTTTTTTTTTGGGTTCCAAGTGGGCCGTGGTAGGGGTGTCAACCGGTCGGGCCAGGCCGGGCCGGTCTCGATCGGGCTTAATCGGGCTTCACCACTTGAAAGCCTTGCACCGTGAACGCCCATTTAAGTAAACGAACCTAGCTTTTGAGGGCATGGTACGATTTGTAATCAGACCGGTTGATATCGGGATTTAATTGGGCTTCCTTAAACGGGTCTTAACCGGGCCTTAACTGGGCTACAGACCTATTTAAGTCTAAATGGGCTTTAAACGTGCCTACCCTAAAATTCTTTTCTTAAGTTGATTGAATGCTCAGAAATATGTGAAGCAAATCTTTAATAAAAAAAAGAAAGAAAAAGAAATGATATAAGATTATGATTGTTCCTATAAAGAAAAAGAAGAGATTATGAACTTTACAACTTAAAAAATAAAGTTTAATTAAATCAAAACCTATTATAAAGCAAATTGTAAGAAAGCATAATTTGTTTCTTACTAATAGTAGCAAAATAAGAATTTTATGTAGTATTAAAGGGGTCGGGTTGGTTCGGGCTACAACAAGTCGATCCAAGTCAGGCCATAAACATATCAGGCTCGGTCGAGCCTACCGGTGCAGGCTCAGAATTGACACCCCTAAGCTGTGGGCATACCACTATGGTGGCCCGAAGAGGGATTGGGCACCCAAAAGAGCTGAGGGGATGGGGACATGGGTAGGGGTGTCAATGGGCCTTAAAACCCAACCCAATTCTAAGGTTTCTTAACTCAACCCAAGCCCAACCCAACCTAGCCCAGCCCTAGGTCGGGCTGGGATATCTCAGCCCAAGCCCAACCCAACCTAGCCCTGATGAACCTTGACTGGGTTGGGTTTAACCCAATCTAGTCCAACCCAATACTATCGGTTACTTGGTTGATTGATCTTGATGTATTGCAAAGGCCAAAGACCAAAGTTTTCGTATATGTGTAGATTGTGGAAAACAAAAGACCTTTTTTTTGTAAATACCCATTAATAATTATTAGCATATTTATATGATTATATACTTAATGCACATGGTTGGGTCGGATTTGGTTGGGTTGAGACCTCAACCCAGGCCCAACCCAACCCTACCTTGGGCCTGAAAATCTCAACCCTAACCCACCATATGGGCTGAAATCTCAGCCCAAGCCTTGTTCGGGCTCAGGGCGGGTTAAGGCTGATTTGGGTTGATTGGGCTTTTCTGACACCCCTAGACATGGGGGTGCCACAAGTGCACCCAAGATGTGATGTTAGAGAGGGTCAAAACCATAACCTCTGGCAAGCCAATACCCAACTAACTGGCTTCAAACTGTTAACCGACAACGTCCACAAAATGTGGTATTTGATTGAAGTGAGAAGGCTTGTTGAGCCACTTAGGTAGGGTATGCTAGCACTTCTATGCCTCTCTCTCTCTCTCTCTCTCTCTCTCTCTCTCTCTCTCTCTCCTCATATGAAATGACATTGCTACCCTCCAATATGTGATACCATTTGTCACAGTCATTAATGTGCATCTCTATGCCACTTGCTTAAAGAACCAATCCCTTGAATCAACTAAACAGGCTTTTGACTTAAGACCATGTCCTCTCCATCGAAGAGTCTAAATGGACATATTATACATTCATGTGATCGAATAAATACCTTGTGATATTTGAAAGAAATAATAATGATCATTATGACCATAATAACTTATCAAAAAAATATGTATTATATTAAAAGGACAACCTTAGAATACAACTTACCTTTGTTTATTCAAATTTTCTCCGTTGGGGTGTGTGAAACTGTTCTTAAGACCTAATTATAGTGTCTTTTTTGTTTTTTAAATAATAAATATATATCTAGTGTTGACATGTGATACTGTCTGGGATGAGAAAGGATAAATTAAATAATTGAATATTCTGTGGAGGAAAGCCGGTGTCAAGTGCCGGCGTGCATCACGTTTAGCTAGAACACTTGAAATTGCTCTAATTTCTGATGATAAATCAGAGACCTTTTTTGTTTATCTTTCTACCAAAATATTTGTTTTATCCTTTTAATGGCTACAGATTACAGATCTCTCTCTCTCTCTCTCTCTCTCTCTCTCACACACACACACATAATGTGAACCGAGGAATGGCGAATCGTCAATGAAGCATGTAAGCATGCACTTGCGAAAGAATTGGAGGAATAAACTCGAAACCCGTCTGAATATTCTTTTGACTCAACTTTATATTTAGCAGGATCCGGAAAATTCCTATTAGAGGCTCGGCTCTGCTCTACTATGGCTTCTCAACTTGTCCTCCTCCTATTCAGCCTTTGTTTTTCTCTGCTTCCTCTCACATCTCTCTCTCTACCTGAATCACTTCCCACTGACCAGTGCAAAGCATGGCTTGTCCAATCAATCCCCACCAACATGACCGACCTCCCTCCTGTTCCAGGCGTTCTCTCCTCCGGTAACTCTCTCTCTTTCTCTCTCTCTCTCTCTCTCTCTCTCTCTCAAACTAACATAAATTTAGCTGATGTTTTCCGGTGGTTGGCTGGGAACTCAACTCGGGAGCTGGACATACTGGCGCAGTATTGGGAGCTGATTGCGCTGCCCAACGATCCTCAATCAGGAGACTATGGATACACAGCCGCCCAGATGGAGAGCTTCGGAGCTAATGAGGGTCTTCAAGTTTATCAGTCTCTCCAAAGCGCAGCTGATCGCAATATCAGTATCAGGTTTAACTATCATAACACATCTATATCCCTTTAATTAAACTTCTCTAACCCCAAACTTACGGGTTTTTCAAATCAAATCTGAGCTGGCGAGTCCACAGAGTGTCCACCTGTCCTTAAAGTGATCCATTCTCTTTGCCTATCTTATCAAATTTTGCCATGGTCAATACAGTCATTATCCATGTCTTCAATAATACTCATCTTATAAATATTTTCCATTTGGCAGATGTAGATGGATGTAGGTGGGTCCATGTGATAGAGGTAGACCAGACCAACTCACTGGTCAAATTTAAACCTGAAAAGGTAAAGTTAAAAAACTGTGTACCGTCTGATCGTGCACAAAACCTCTCCTCATCAAAGATTTTCTTTTTAGAAAAATATGCATTTTCTCTATAATGGAATACCACTAAATATTTAACCCTAAAAAATAAATACCACTAAATAACTTTGTTTGAGGCACTACTTCTCTTCTCTATAACATGGATCCATATGTGTCTATCAAATGGTTGGCGGCAACTGGGGTGAATTTCTTACTCAATGGCAGGTTACTAGACAGTTGGGCTCTACTCTAAGATTATAGCAGGTTACTAGTTCGATCCTTCTAGTCTCCACTTTCTTGAAAAAAAAATTAATAATTAGTAATTGCATAACTGAAATAAGTGTGGCCCACTACCTTGCTGGTCCCTTCAGTAGGTCTTTATTTATATATTTATTTTTTTTTATGAAAGAAATAAACAAACATTTATATAATACTAAAGTTAGAAATTACATTACTGAGATACCGATAGGCGACCTACCCTAATAAATGTTCCCAGAGTCCTTAGGTATATCATAGTGCTAGAGCAGACCTAGTAGACAGATCTAAAAAGGTCCTAAAAGTAAACAAAGGTGAACCGTCTGTCAAAAGCTCAGGAATAAGTTTGAAGTAAGTTTTTTCCCAAACCCATACTTCATTGACCTTCCAACCCTTTGCCTCAATAGGTCTTGTTTGATCCCCTTGTGGGTCTCTTTGTTGCCCCTCATTAGGTATTTGTATGGTCCCCCTGTGTCTCTTCGTGGCATTTCATTGGACCTTACCTGACCTAGTGGTCCTTGAACTAGCAAAAAAAAAAAAAAATGATGGTGGTGGCCAAGTTTTTTCTTTTCATCGAAACCCAATGACATAGAGCAATGCTAGGCCACATGTGAAGTACAACCTAGGCCCATTATGTCTCTCGGTCAGATGCAGAGCTGAAAGCAGCACTCAAGCCCAGGCAAGGCCGAGTTGGGACCTTTGGGTACAGATCAGAAATTCCAGATGGACTGGGCAGGGCTGGGCTGAGCTAGAAATTGCCACCCCTGCTTGAAACAAGGGTTTGCTACCTCTCCCTGTTGTAGTTTTTAGCTCTTACAAAATTTACAGACATTTTCTAGTGGTTCATGACTAAAAACTTGGTTTCTAGAGTCTGCTTTGATATATATATATATATATTGTTGGTGTACGATGTCTTGTATTCCGTCAGAGTTTAATCCAGGGATTACGGGTGCAGCACCTCGATAGGCAAGAGGCCCCCCTGCATAGCGGGGGTGTAAGGAGGCGCAGCCCGCCACTCGAATTTTTTTATTTTAGGGCAATTGTGTACTTTCCGGATTATGGTTTTTCGCTATATATTTGTAGCGAGGGTTTCTTTCTTTGTAACGCAAGCAATACTGAGAGGTGTGAGGGATGAGCGATGGAACCTTATTCTCCATTGATAGTGAAGCATGATCTCATCTCATCGGGGATGTAGGCAATCTTGCCGAACCTCGTAAATCTGTGTGCATTGCTTGTTCTTGTTTTTCCATTATCTTCTGCATCATTTTAGGGTTGCGTTCTACATATATTTGGTGTTTGTTTCTAAGTTTGAGTTTCTGATTTTATGCCATTTGCTTGATTGAAGTGAATTGAAGAGGTTAAGGATTGAGACAATATGAGGCTACCCAGAACCATATTCATAATTTAGTTAGAGGTACTTGCATCAATGTCAGAGAACTGACTTATGGGTCTTCAAACATGTGAAAGACCTGGTTTTGGTTAAGAACCAGAAAGGCATGGACCTCAAGCTTCTTTCAAAGGGTTCAATTGGTTTCTACAAACCAACAAATTTTTGTTTCAGTTAAGACTATGGAACTCATGATTCTGTGTCTTTGTTGTGGAATCAAATGTGTTTCAGGATTGTACAGTACTCAGGGTTTTACCCTGATTATGATAATGAATCAGCAAGCCTTGCTTCTGGGAGACCGAACGTTCAGAACGTTACATTGCCGCTTAGTAACTGGTATGGATCCGGCATTGTCCACGCGAAAGTCTGGATATCAGACAATAAAGACATCTATATTGGATCTGCCAACAATGACTGGAAATCTCTCACTCAAGTATTTTCTATACCTCCCACTCTTGGGTACTAGGTGTTATCTGTATAAATGTGCCTGATTCCACTATGACAGTTGAGTGATATTTTACAGGTCAAAGAACTTGGAATTTATCTTGTTGATTGTCCAAGTGTGGCAACAAAGGTGGAGTTATACTTCAACAACCTGTGGAAGCTTGCATTCCTTAATTCTTCAATTTATACAAAAAAAGTGTGGGATCAGCAGTGGCAGATTGAGAGACTAGTTCCTTGCTGGTCCCATTTTGTCCCCTTCCAAGAGAGGTGCAGGTATGTTGTAGGAAGTTGACTCTCATCATTATTGATTTTCCATGTTTTTCAAACAAAGTAACTGAATTTAGTTTCATTTTGGTACAAATCTTATTAATACTTGTTATTTCTTGTGTGATTTGTCTGGGTTCACCTTGTAACGTCCCGAACTCATTAATTTTTGTACAATATTGTCTTCCTTGGCCCATAAGTTTCAAGACTTTAAAATGTGTGTCATGTTAAGGAGGTTAGAGATTATCAACTAGCCCAGTAATCTCTCCTTAGGTGATGTGGGGCTAAAGCTTGCACACCTTCACGGATCTCCCAAACCCTTTGGTACTTACCGTATCTTGGTGGGGATACCTCACCGATCTCTGAGAAGAGTCTGGTACTTGTTGTATTCTTAGGTGTCACACATCTCCCATCCTTTGGTTTCTTCTAGATGTCATCATGGCCTTTTATTGTAGGGTTATGCTCACCATATTTTAGATTAGTACTAAAATCCAGCAACTTAGAGTCATGGGTTCAAACCAGCTATTCTACTAGAAGAAAAGAGTGAAATCGCATGAAATTATGTATGTTGAGTAATCTAATTTTTCTTCTTCTTCTTCTTTCTTGTTTACAGTTCACCTCTTCCATATTATGAGGAGACTCCCAATGTAGCAGGCTATCCAACATTGTCAGACCCTTACATGTTTCAAGTTGCAATCAATACTCCTGGTTATAATAAAACAACTTCAGAGAATGACACCTGCTATCTCTCCTTTTCTCCTCCAGAGGTAATTTGCAATCTTGTAAAATGTTATTTTTTATATGTCATTTTAGGTTCTTAAGTTCAAATATTAAGCCATGTAAAAGTTTCCAAATCAAATTGTAAGTTACTCAGTGAGCCCAAGGGCAGATACAGAGATCATTCAGATGATGGATCTCAGCTCCAAGCTAATGTGCCTTCTTGAATTTCTCTTATTGCCCATTTTTATAGATGACAAAAATCACAGAACTATACTAAGACATACAAAAATGTACAAGGTTAGGAAAGAACTAATCTTCGAAGTCTTTTTACTACAAAAATTTAGCCTCCTCTTTATACCTATGGATCCAAATCAGTTTCATTTTATTTCTAAATTTGCCTGTCTATTGTACTTTATCTTTCCTGAAATGTTCATTTTATGCAGATGTTATTTGGTATGTACCAAGCAGATGAACAAGGATGGGTGGATACAATAAAATCTGTGAGTGCTGGGGGGATTCTTAGAATTAATACCATGGATTGGCTTGGTCAATCCCAATATTTGAACCCAACAGTATTTTGGTCATCCCTTTCAACTGCAATATCAGAGGTAATTCACAATTCCCTTTTATCCTGTTTCAAAAAAAAAAAAAAAGTTTCATATTAGGGGTGAAATAGGGCCGGGTTGGGCCAGGTTTCTTAAAACCCTAATCTAACCCTAGGTCCTCAAAATTCAACCCAGACCCAACCCAACCTTGTCGGGTTCATGTTCAAGCCCAACGCTGTCGGGTTCATAACAACCCAACCTAGCCCTAATTGACCCTGTCAGTGTCAAGTTGGGTCGAGCTAGGCTGGGTTGGGTTGACCCTGGCTTCTGCAATGGTTGGATTAACCTTGATTAACTTGTTTTTGCATTCATATCCTATAAATTAAAAAATTATGGGTTAAATTTTGGCCGGGTTGGGTCAAGTTGGGCTGGGCTGAGGCCTCAACTCGAGCCTGACCCAACGCTGACCCAGGGTTGGGGTTTTTCAACCCTAACCTGCCCTCAGGGTTAAAAAAACTTGGCACAAGCCCTGTTAGGGTTCAAGGCAGGCCAAAGCAGGTTTAGGTTGTGAGGGCCAAACTTTCACCCCTAGTTCATATTATGTTACTATATAAATTAAATTTAATCAATTCTACTACATCATCTAAAATATTCTATGTATACAAGGTTGTCTTCTCCAAGCATGCAACAGTCAAGTTAATAGCAGCCTACTGGGCATATTACCTTAATGGCACAGATGAGTACTTGAAGTCCCTCCTATACTCCAATGTCCTATGTTCATCTTCAAAGTACAACAACTGTTCTGGTAAAGTGGAGATCAAATATTATAAGGTGCCAGGGTACAACATGACTGGACCAGCCCTAAAGAATGGGAAAAGCACTGGGAATATTTATCCAGATTTCAGCAGAGTGAACCACGCCAAATATGTGGTAAGTGATGTGAGGGCTCACATTGGAACCAGCAATCTTATATGGGATTACTTCTATACCACTGCAGGTGTGACCTTTGGGACATATAATCCTGCCATTGTCTCACAGCTTCAAGAAGTCTTTGATGCAGATTGGAATTCACCTTATGCAACTCCAGTTGCACCATTATAAGGATGTCAGGTTAATTCAAGCATATACAAATCATGAGTATCAGCTAACTATGATAAACAAATCATTGCACATTAATATGTTTGTATTTGATTTGGTAAATTTCATTTTAATTCCATTGAAGGAATTTATAATCAATGTACTACTACCATAACTATGGAAGAAAATTTCAAGAAGAGGGGTGTGGTTTGGTTCCACAATTCAATATTTGAACACAATAAATTTCTCTGATGGTTATTAAATTATATCCCAAAGGGTTGAGGTCTTAATAAATGGAAGATGAGACTTTTTGCCAGTTAAAGAACTTTTAAAAATCGGATTGGATAAATGAATTTTTGCCCCCATAAGAGGGATTACATAAAAAAAATAAATAAATAAAATTAATTGAGCATAGCAACCATTACAATTTGACAATGAGATAGAGAGCGCAGGCATGGTGTATGCCTTAAAACCATTTTTATTTATGTGTAAGTTTATTAAATTATAAGTTTCACAAAAAAAAAAAAAAAAAAAAAAAAAAAAAAAAAAAAAATGAAGACCGTGGCGGTGTTTTGTTGTGCTACTCTCCCCGAGGATTAGTCGAGGTACGCGTAAGCTGGCGCAGACACCTTGGTTAACAAAAAAAATAAAAAATAAAAAAAATGTTTTATGAGAGGATATACATGCATGACATACACCCACTACGATCCATTTTTCTTTTTTCTTTTTTCTTTTTTCTTTTTTTTTTTGGTAGAACCCCATCTATGATTTGCCAAATAGCTTTGTCCCTATCGGTCATCTTGTGTGCAATCGTGCACAAGACTTATTCTCAATACTTTAAGATGAATTTATTTCTTTTCAAGTTCAACTCTTATTTTTTCTAATTGCATACAAAACCGATTGGGTAATGGAAGTATGTAATGTTCTCATGTTAGACACTGAGAGAGATACCGAGAGAGGGGTGTAGTTACTACCACAATACCAATATGGCCAAAGATGTTGCTCATAATGACAACACGATCCTAGAATAATACTCCAATTTCCCAACAGGATGTAACGTTTACAAGAGTTGCTAATTTTCGTCCATTGGTTAGTCTTATGGGGGCAAAAAATAAAAATAAAGCATAGAAGATTTGAGGGTATATTTTATTAATTTAACTAGTGCTCTCACATTTTTTATTTCCATGTTCGTTGTCGCTGCTGTAAACTGTGATTGCCTAATGTTGAAGAAATGGTGTAGAGAGAGAGAGAGAGAGAGAGAGATGGGAGTTCGCAGAACCCATCAATTGGAATGAGAGTTTGTGTGTGTCTGTGAAAACCTCACCTCCGCCAGCACCAACAGTCCCTCCCTCTGCTCTCTTCTCCTCTCCCATCTAAGATGAGGGGTCTACCTTTACTTTACGCCACACATCACCCACTCTTGGTCATTGGTGAAGCAAGGGCTCATAGATGGAGAAAGTTTCTCCACCAACGTAGTTGGAAAGTTTTATAATACTTGTAGACACTTCATTTTTTCACTAGAAAGGCTAGAGAATGATGATCAGTTGGAATTCTCCTGGAAGTTGATGTGGTCCTTTAGTTATAGCAAGAGTAATCTTTCTTGCCGATTGTAATAATTTGAGTGCCCATGTTAGTTTTGGAGGTTATAATTTGATAAAATAAATATTTTCAAAATATGATAAATGGATTTGATATGCTTAGATTAAACCAAAACCAACCCAAATACCACAAATCGATTCTAGTTTAAGCACTAGACTCTGCTGAATCAGACACCTAGATGTCAGCCTGACTCG
This sequence comes from Macadamia integrifolia, assembly GCF_013358625.1. Taxonomy (NCBI): domain Eukaryota; kingdom Viridiplantae; phylum Streptophyta; class Magnoliopsida; order Proteales; family Proteaceae; genus Macadamia; species Macadamia integrifolia. Next base: position 3,309,366 of record NC_056563.1, on the reverse strand, counting down.
ATTCTTCCCATATAGCCATGCTGACCTCGTTCCATGGAGGAAATAAATCCCACAACAATGGAAGCAAAAGGAAAACTTTCCTTTGTCAATCAAGAAGTCCCAAGGCTATAAATAAATGACCCCTCACATTTTGGAGGATTCTGCCAAAGTTCAAAAAGTTATTCCAACAATTTATAGTGCTTTGGTATCATATTTTTGGAGTTGTTTTGCTATTATGCTGCATCGGTTCTATTGCTAAAGCCTGCACCCCTTCAATCACATAGATCTCTTTGCAAAAGTTGTATTCAGGTTATTCTATTTTCTCATCCTTCTGGTTTAATTTCATTCCATATTTCCCACCCATGCCTGATCAAATTTTCATAATTGTATATTATCACATATATTTGTGGTATTTTGGTTATTTTATATATGATCCAAATATTTGACATTTGAAGCAAGATGAATGAAAAGGGGAGGGAAGTTTGTAGCGTTTGTTCGAGATCGTCAAATTAATGATAATCAAATCGTCATTCGTAAAATTTTGTTAACCTTAGACGTTACAAAGGGCAATGAGGGTGGATCTCTGTTAGTTAAAACGGGAACGGCAAAAAAACATTGTTCGGTACGGGTATGTTTTCAACGGATCAAAACTTGAACGGGATGGTCAAAAATACGGTCAAATACGATAAAAACGGGAAAAAAATAAAAAACGGACGATACGTGTTTTAAACGTTTATATTTAAATAATACGGTGTCAAAAAAAGGGCAATATATAGACATAAATTGGCATAATAATTCTCTAAATACCTAGATAACAATCAAAATAAATAGTCCCGTTTTAAACGTTTATATTTTTTAAAATCCATTTTTTTACTGTCAAAAAAACGGTACGGCGTTTAAAACGGCAAAAAAACTTCAAATAGCCCTGTTCCCGTTTTTTACCGACTTTCTGTGAAAAATTCGGCAAACGGCGTTTAAAACGGCAAAAAAATGGGACGCCGTTTTAAACGCGTTTTAAACGCGAATAAACTAACTAGGGGGTGGATTGCCGTAAAAATTGACATATCAAAAGCCTATGATAGGCTTGAGTGGGGGTATCTTAGAACCATTTTTTAACTATAGGGTTTAATGCTCAATGGTTTGATATGACCAGCTACCTTGTAAGCACTTGTTCTTATTCTATTAAACTACATGGTAACAACTTTTGCGTTTTGAGCCTTCTAAGACAAGGTTGCCCTTCTTAGCTCTTATCTATTCATCTTAGCTATGAAAGGTGTTTCCAAACTCCTCTAAGTCCATCAAGACCTAAATCTCTTCAAAGTTGTTAAGTTGGTCGTTATGGATGATTACCCACCTCCTATGCTTTGTCTGTTTAATCTATTCTTCATCTTTTACAAAATTTATCTGCCCAATAAATTAACTCGCCTAAGAGTAGTGTTTACTTTAGTAAAAGGAAACTTTACAGAGACACAAAATGAGATAATCAATATACTTAATAGGCCCACGAAGAGTTCACTCAAGCCCATCGGCCAACAAAGGACCCTCATGTGACCCTCCCTTGTATGTCTCAGCATACTTACAATTGGATATCTCCATCATTGAAATAGTCACCCGAGATCACCTTAGGTGACCGATGTTTGCCAAATCAGAAGGAGCACCTTTTAATGATATTCTAATCAGTGAAGCCTTGGTCATCTGTAACAGTTTGCTGGAGGTGACATCGATTGGGTTGGATCATCTCAATGTTGAGTCAGACTCCAAGGAAGCCACTGAGTGTATCTGGAACCCATCCAAACAAGTCTCTCTATCAGCCAAACCCATTTTCTAAATAATTTGGGATTTGGCTCCGTACTTTCTTACATGCAGTTTCTTTTTTATTTTTTTGAGGAGTCTAACTCAGCTGCTAACTCATTAGTCAGGAAGGCCGTATACAACAATCTGGTTGGTATCCACTACGTGGTTGTTTGAGTAATGTATTACACCAATTGTATGTCCCACATGTGCTAATCAATAGATGTCCATAAAAAAATTGTTTTTTCGAATTATCATATTCATTAACACACAATGCGAGGATCATATGAATAGAATGTTTCGCTCCATTCCTAGCGGATTTGGTGAAATATTACAATCTGCTAAGGTTGCGGTTGCGGTTGCTTTTGGTTATGGTCATGATATCTAGGGGTGCAAGTTTGGCCTTACCAACCCAAACCCACCCTGAGCCCGATCAGGGTTAAGCCTAAAAATTTGTGGCCCAGAGTCATGGTCGGCCAGTCAGGGTTGAGGTAGCAGGCCAGCCCGGCCTTGATTTTTTCCTGGACTTTGGCCCTGATTTTAGGCCTGTCCCGACCTGATTATTGACCCTGATATTTTACCATGGATTTATACCCGGCCCGAACTTAATTTTTTGTCTGCCTTGATGTTGACCCTGGTTGTGACCCTGATTTTAAGGTTGATTTTATATATTGATTCATTTGCTTTTCATTGATGATTGTTTATTTTTTTCAAAAGTGAGGCTTCACGAGGTCACAACTCTTAAGTATTGCTTGGATCTTTATTGCAAAGCTATGGGACAGTCTATAAATCTTCAAAAAAATCTTATTTTAATTACATTCAGTCCTAATACTCATGAAAGATTCAAGCGCTGGTTTTCAAGAGTTTTAAAGTGTCATATGATGATGGTCCATATAAATACTTGGGACTACCAACTGATTTTGGAATATCAAAGAATGTTTTATTCTAAGAGGTGAAGGAGAAGACTCTTGGGAAATTGCAGGGCTAGTAGAATAATTTTCTATCCCATTCTGGCAAGGAAGTTCTATTGAACACTGCTATTTCAACAATGTCAAATTTTACGAGGTTGTACTTTAAATTACCAGTATCTCATCATGACTCGATCAAGAAGGCAGCATCAAACTTTTATTGGGGGTATTCAAATAAGGATTCCAAGATCCATTGGATTTCTTGGTCTTGTCTGTGTCGTCCAAAGTCAAAGGGGGCTTGGGCTTTAAAGATTCAAAAATTCAAAATCAAGCTTTATTGGCAAAGGTTGCTTGCAGATTTGGTCATCCCCGGACACCCTTTGGGGCTGTTTAATGAAGTCAATTCATTTCCCAAACTCAAATTTCCTTGAGGCGAGGTTGGATAGCAAACCATCATGGGAATGGTGGAGTCTTTTGGAAGGAAGGAAAACTCTCCTCCAGGATTTACTTTGGCAAATAGGAAGTGGGGAAAACGTGGACATATGGCAAGATAGTTGGGTATCATATCTCCCCAAGTTCAAGATTCAAGAGCAAAGCCAACTAGTTGCCATTTGAACTCGGTTGCAGACCTTATTGATTCCATCTATAGATGTTGGAGGACAAATTTACTGTAATAGTATTTTCAGCTACATACAAGGGAGGCTATTCTTAAAATAAATTTGAGCATCTATCAAAGAGATGATAAGTATGTTTGAGATCCTTCAAAGAATGGTTTCTTTTCAGTTAAAATAGCATACTAGTTGCTCTCAAATGAGACTCAAGTTGCTACCGCTACAGGTGCGTCATCTTCACGTGTTCACCAATGGGATTATATCCTAGACTCAACCTGAATTCACATATGGGCTATAAAGTGTCACACCCCGTTCACACTGAACCGGAGCGATGACCGAGTTAACACCGGTTAACCCAAACCTGTCAGGATCATCAGATATTATATTCCACCACAGCATACGCACAACTAATATAAGTTCATCAGATCAGCGGAAGACTAAGTTTTACCTGTGAATAAATCCCATATACTTGATACCCGAATTGTGATACAATAATTATATACATGTGGAACCGAAGGCATGATAATTACACAATAAAAGTACAATTCATATATCAAGTATATACAGGAAATCATCAAAACAAACAGAGTACACAGCTCGGCTCGGTATCAAGGCTAGAGCTCAACTCGGCATCAAGGGTTGAGCCCAGCTCGGCATCACGTGGTAGAGCTCAGCTTGGCCTCAGAAGTGGAGCTCAGCACGGCCTCAAAGGTGGAGCTCAGCTCGGCCTCAGAACTGCTGTCCCGCAGTACAACTCTCGCACGAGCAGTCAGTGCCGTGCTCTAACTCCTTAGGGGTCCACCAGTCTTCTTCAGGAAACTTGACTGTGGGACCCACCCCATGCTCCTCAGATGAATGACCTGCAAAATCATCTAAAAAAAGGGGTGTACACGTGGGATGAGCTCACTAGCTCAGTAAGTAGAAAGATGGACCACACAGCGGTCCACACATCACAACACATCATATGCACTACATGTCATGCTATACATTTTAAATCACATCCACCTAAGCAACATTACTAAGTCCTTGGTTTTAGTGCTACTACAACCACAGTGCGCGTATACTCTGGGTACGAGCCGCGAACTCCCTCCCGCGATACGCCCATAGGGCTGTCGGAGAAGGCCCACCGTGAGTACTCGAAAAAGTAAAGACAATGCCGTCCACCGGCTCTCAATAGAAATGTAAATGACTGAA
>NC_056563.1:3294388-3301026 GCF_013358625.1 Macadamia integrifolia | reverse complement strand
TTGGGTATATCACTGCCCTTTATCTTGAGCTGATAATAGCCGGACCGAAGGTCTATCTTTGAAAATACTCTGGCTCCTTGCAACTGATCAAATAAATCATCAATGCGTGGCAATGGATACCGGTTCTTAATGGTTAGCTTATTCAACTCCCGGTAATCTATGCACATACGCAAACTACCATCCTTCTTCTTGACAAACAACACCGGGGCACCCCAAGGTGAAACACTTGGGCGAATAAACCCCTTTTCTAATAATTCCTGCAACTGCATCTGCAACTCCTTCAATTCAGCTGGTGCCATCCTGTATGGAGCCTTAGATACTGGAGCTGCTCCAGGAGTCAAGTCTATGGCAAACTCCAACTCTCTACCAGGTGGTAAATGCATCAGATCATCTGGGAAAACATCGGGAAACTCTTTGACCACCTTTACCTCTTCTAGAGGTGTAATCCTTGCATCAACATCAAGTACCGATGCCAAGTAACCCTGACACCCACTTTCTAGCAACTTTACCGCTTGAAGAGCAGAGACAAGGACCTTCTTCACTCTTTTCATGGGATATGCTCGGTATACCAATTCTTTCCCTTCTTCATCTGTCACCCTTATTAGCTTTTCAGCACAGATCATATTAGCTCGATGAGCCGACAACCAATCCATACCCAATATAACATCAAAATTCTGCATATTAAACTTAATGAGTTGCGCATCAAGATTCTTCCCACTAATTTCCACTGGGCACGGCCCATACACTTCCTTCAACTGTGCAACTTTACCAGTAGGCATACTAACAATCATTCCATGGTCTAGGATCCTGGGTGACATCCCAAGTTTCTCTACAAATCTCTTAGATGCGAATGAATGAGTAGCTCCTGAATCGAATAAAACATAGGCTGGTATGCCTGATATGGGTAGGATACCTAGTATAACAATGCATATAATTTCAGCAGGTCATCAATATTAATCATACTGAATTTCTTAATTTAAAATGTACCTGCAACTACTTCTGTACTGGCCTCAGCTTCCTCGGCTGATAGAGCATACATCCTTCCCTGCGGTTGATTCCCTCAAGGTAAGGGAGGTCGGTACGCAGAGGGCTGACTGGAGGGCAAGGCTGGTCTGGCCCGACAGTCTTTCGCATAATGCCCATATGAATGGCAATTGAAGCAATGAATCTGAGATGTCGGAACCGGAGCGGGGCCCCTCTGCACTTGACCCGTTGCAGATGGAGGTCGAGGTGGCCTTGGAGCTGTAGGTGCCACACTAGTGTTCGGGCGAAAAGAGGTGGAACCCGAACCACCAACTGGCCTAGGAGGGTAGCCAGATGGCCTATAGGGCTGCCTATACATAGGCCCAGAACTGTATGATCCTCGGTATGCCTTGGAGGAATTTCCCATATCCGGGAATGGATTTGTTCTCTTCCACAATCCAGGGGTGAGGGACTGTTCACCCTTTTGCTTATCTTCCATGGTCTTGGCCTTTTGCACAATCTGGCCATATTCGGTCAAATCTAAGACCTCAAGTACAGACCCAATAGATGCTTTTAGGCCTTCTAGGAACCTTGCTGCCTTCTCTTCAGCTGTCCTCATATGCCTTGGGGCAAAATGGAACAAACTCTCGAATTGCTGTTGGTACTCAAGGACAGTCTTACCTCCTTGAGCTAAGGCCATGAACTCAGTCTCCTTTCGGTCTCTGAAGCTGCGCGGATAATGGTTGTCCAAGAACAACTCCTTGAACTACTCCCAAATAGGTTCTGGATGAGCAGCCATCAATATAGGCTTGGAGGCTTGCCACCAAGAATTTGCCTCTTTCTTGAGTTGCAAACCAGCACAAATGAGTTTCTGTACATCCGTGCACTCAAGCACCTCAAATATCTTCTCTAATTCTTGGATCCACTGATCCGGTTCCATAGGATCACTCCCCACCTTAGAGAATACAGGTGGTAAGTTCCTCTTGAATGACTCCACTACCCTTGACGTATTACTCGCCACCGGAAAGTTAGGAGCATAGGCAGGATAATAGGAGTATGGAGGAGGCATCCCATACTGAGGAACACCAAATAGTGGGATTGGGGGTGTACTCCCCACTTGTGGTCCCGTTCCCGACCCTACAGGCGGGTCCTGTGGAGTGAGTACCCGGGGAGGTTGACCCGGTTGAGAAAAGTCCAACTGTTGCTGGATAGCAGTCATAAATGCTTGCTGTTGCTGAAGCATTTGTTGTTGAAAAGCTTGTTGGGACTGCTGAATTATAGTAGCAACATCTCCCGGTGTAATGACCGGTGGAGGGTCCGGGAGTGCAGTCATAGGTGGGTCCCCATGTGCCCCACCCTGACCAAGGGTCTCTGGAGGTAGTGGAGGTGAGGTTTGCCCCACAGAGCGGGACCTCCTGGAATTTTGTGGTCGACCGACCGGACGAGGACCCCGCGAGGTACCTCGGGCATTACTACCGGATCTGGTACGTACTATCGTATCCCTGTACCTGGAACATATCACACACCATATTGGTTAAACACCGTAGAATTGATTTCGGCACACAATCATATGCCATCACATAAGGTGTTGTAGTGTATGATAGCCTGTAAATAACCGCAGCTTAATTCCAAGATACAGGGCAAAGGCCCCAACAGATATGTCAATGGTCCCACTTGACCATAGCACATTAATTATAGGAATAATAATCAATAATGAGGATCAATGCAATCATGCTAGGAGGAGAGAAGGGGGGAAATTTTTTTTTCAAAATTCCCCAATTTTCACAACCGGTGGGCTGCACCGGCAGGTAGGGGCCCGTCGGTTGAGCCCGCCGGCCCTAGCGCCTCACACCGGTGGGTGGCACCGGCAGGTAGGGGCCCGCCGGTTATACCCACCGGTCTTGCCCGTGTAAAAACACTAACAGGGCCCTACAGGCCCTGTTCCATCTTGTCCCTTTCCCCAGCTCTTTTCTCTTTCTTCCTTTCTTCCTTGGGCGATCTTGGAGGTCTCCTCGGTGCTTCTACTCGCGATTCTACTTATCCACTCGGCGCTTTAGAGAAGAGTCAACTCACCCTCATTCAAGTAAGTTCCTCCTTTTTTTCTCAGAATTTCCATTTGGGGTAGAATGCATGCATAAGGTTTACTTTCTAGATTTCCTTTTCACATTTTTCACCATAGAATAGCATTTCCATGTGATTGTGATGCTTCTACTGTGGTCATTTGTAATTTATTGGGATTTTATCTCTTCATTTGGAGAAAACCCCAATTCGTGCCCTAGGTTTCCAAATTTGGGGATTTCTTCAATTCTCACTCTTTTTCTCCAATTGATGACTCCTTTGTGATGCATTCCATTTGATTTATGCTAAATATGCTTTAGATTTCATGAATCATCCATTGTGCTTGGAATCCCCATGTATTTCCATGAAAATCCTTCTTTTTGTATTGGTTTCCTTGATTTTCATCCCATACCTGTATTCATGGAACTCTATAGTCTATTTGGGTATGTTCTCGCACTTTCATGATCTCGCTACTATGGCATTTCGTTCTAGACCTAGGGTTTCAAGCTTTTACTTCATTATGAATGAGTTGGTGCATTGAAATCGAATCCTCTCATGTTAATATGCTCTTTGCCGTCATTTTACTGTTTTGGCACGTTTCTCCTTTGTAGCTTACCGTGCATCATGTCCATAGGTTCCCTATCATTTCTAGCTTGTCGCCATTTCCATTTTGCGAGTATTCGGGTTTTGGGTTTCCCCTTTCTAATGCTGTCATTTTCCCATTACTTACTAACCCTACTTCCTTTTCTTATTGTCAAGATATCATCTCGCGCTGGCAAGGGACCATCTTCCTCTGGCGCTAGACGTAAGGACTACCGCTTCTAAGCGGAAGAGTGCGGAGACCAGCTCTTCAGCCCCTCGCACAGGGAGACCCGCACCTGCCCGGTCTGACCCTTCAGACTATGATGAGGAGCACTTCCTTAGTGCAGAGGCAGCAGCCAACTGGCCCAACTTCCTGAAGGGGTCAGTGATGATGGAGAAAACCGTGGTAGTCGAGGACTTCCACAAGGCTAGGCTTCAGGAGAGGTTCTCAGCATTGGGCTGGGACTCTATTCTTCATGTAGATCGATCGTGCTACAAGCAGCTCGTCCGTCGGTTCTATTGTAACCTGGAGGTGTCGTATCCGTACGGGGAGTTCACCATTAGCAGCTTGGTGAAGGGGGTAGACATCCAGTTGACGGTGGGCACCTTGGCCAGCATCCTGGGTATGTCAGCGACTGGACACCAATACTACAGTCCTCCCAGGAGTAAGCCTCAGGGACTGTTCATGAGCCTGGCGACACCGGACTTCATCTACGAGACCATCTACGGCAGCAGTAACCGCCCGGAGTCCAAGACGTCCTTCTACCCTGAGGTTCGTCTATTTGCCCGGTTGGTCCAGTTCAACCTGCTCCCTAGAGGAGGTCATCAGAACCAGGTGGGTTTCATGGTGGCTTTCATTGCATTCTGCATTTTCACGGCCGCAGAGGGAGGTGGCGAGCACTTGTGCCTCCCCCACATTATTCTCAGGACGATGGAGCACCATACTTCCCACCCTGAGGATAGAGGATTCCCTTACGGCAGGATCCTCACTAGGATCTTCGAGTTCTTCGGGGTGGACTTGAGGGGCGAGGAGGGGAAGACTCCGACTGATAGGTTCGACCGGAGAAACCTCCTGAGGATGGGTCTCCAGACCCTCATGGATTCACCTCCGAGATCAGGAGCTCAGAGAGGTAGGGGTAGGAGGGCTGCCCCTATGGAGGATGTCTCCATGGGAGAGGAGTCTAGTGAGGAGGATGAGGACTACGTTCCTCAGGACGAGGAGGAGGATCTGATGGGTGGCAGCATCCCTGAGGAGGCGCCTCAGGAGTCGAGAGGTCCTGGCCCTAGTTCCTTTAGAGCTGCAGCCTCACCATATGGAGCCCCACCACCTGGGAGTGGTGCCTACGACTTCGAGGGCATGACGGCCTCCATGCGGGCCTTGCAGGATGGCCAAGTTCAGCTACTGAGGCAGCTGGACGAGATTGTCTCCAGGGAGGAACGCATTTTGGAGAGGCAGACCACCTTGGAGGATTCCTTCCTCCGACTGGGTGAGGACTTAGACACCACGGCCAACGCTATCTCAGCAGATTTTGGCCGGCTTCGGAGGGAGGTACGGCTGGTGAACGCGAGGTTCGATTATTACGATCACCGCCTCAACGTCAACTCTAGGCCTCCGGTGAACGTGGTGATCATCGATGATGACGACGATGACCAGTGAGGGCTTGGCTCGCCCACACCAGTTTTTTATTCATTTTCTCTTTTTTGTAGACCTTATTGTATACTTTATTTCTTATCATTCCTTGTATTTACGTTGTAACTGGTTTCATTTATGGAATGATATATTTTTGGATAGTGAATTTTGTGGTTAATTCATATGTGGAGTACTTGTGTGGTTTGGTTGTGATGTATTTTACTATCTGTGATCTTTGTTATATTTATTATCTGTTGTTTATCAGGTATTTGTGTAAAATTTTTTGGAAATCCCATTTTACGCCGTTATGCTGCCGAAGTTTCGTCGAAATAGTACTCTATAGGTTACATCACCAACCTAATCCCCTTTTATCTATACTCACGCATGCCATGAATACCACATATAATGCAATCCATTTTTATACTTTCTTTCTTTGGCTTTTACTCTTTAAAGCTTTTATATTAACCCAACCCCATTTCCCTATTATAGAGTCTACGGGATTCTAATGGTATGCTGTGAGTGGAGCAGAACCGGTTAACCCAAACCTGCCAGGATCATCAGATACTGTATTCCACCACAGCATACGCACAACTAATATAAGTTCATCAGATCAGCGGAAGACTAAGTTTTACCTGTGAATAAATACCATATACTTGATACCCGAATTGTGATACAATAATTATATACATGTGGGCCCGAAGGCATGATAATTACACAATAAAAGTACAATTCATATATCAAATATATACAGGAAATCATCAAAACAATCAGAGTACACAGCTCGGCTCGGTATCAAGGCTAGAGCTGAGCTCAGCATCAAGGAGTGAGCCCAGCTCGGCATCACATAGAAGAGCTCAGCTCGGCCTCAGAAGTGGAGCTCAGCACGGCCTCAAACGTGGAGCTCAGCTCGGCCTCAGAACTGTTGTCCCGCATCACAGCTCTCGCACGAGCAGTCAGTGCCGTGCTCTAACTCCTCAGGGGTCCACCAGTCCTCTTCAGGAAATTCGACTATGAGACCCACCCCATACTCCTCAGATGTATGACCTGCAAAATCATCTAAAAAAGGGTGTACACGTGGGATGAGCTCACTAGCTCAGTAAGTAGAAAGATGGACCACACAACAGTCCACACATCACAACACATTATATGCACTACATGCCATGCTATACATTTTAAATAACATCCACCTAAGCAACATTACTAAGTCCTTGGTTTTAGTGCTACTACAACCACAGTGCGCGTATACTCCGGGTACGAGCCGCGAACTCCCTCCCGCGATACGCCCATAGGGCTGTCGAAGAAGGCCCACCGTGAGTACTCGAAAAAGTAAAGACAATGCCGTCCACCGGCTCTCAACAAAAATGTAAATGACTGAAATAAAGGTGCTGACTCCAGCAATTTAAAA
>NC_056563.1:3291421-3294368 GCF_013358625.1 Macadamia integrifolia | reverse complement strand
CAGTACGATTGGCCCTCTTGAATGTACCATCGGGGTTGCCGACTGTCCTACATGACCCGTCGGGCGTTATGTCTAACCGCCACAGTGACCCAACGACCGCGACCACTGCTTCCCCCCAAATGATAACCCAACACCTTAACCCCTGTTGGAAAGGGTCATAGCACGGGATGGTGAGAATCCTAATACCGCATGCTCCTATATGACATTAGTACGATTACATAGTGCCACCGTGTCCCATTCCACGGGCCACCAATGCATTCGTTTCCAAGTCGACTACGGCATCTAGTCTATCAATGCATCATGCACAATGATGTCCACAATCAACATATAAACATCTCATTCAATTGGCATTTGAAAGTAAACATAGCACATATGCATAACAATGTGAGGAATGACTAATCTACATAGCATATTCATGATGGCATGATTAGACTAGATATAATTAAATGAATGTCAAACAATGCCTTGAAACAAGGCCAAACGTCCTCTCCCCACTTACCTGTAGCGTACAAAGATTTCCGTTCGGTATGGGTGAGATCCAGTGCAAATCGGGTAGGATTTGGTGAACCCAACATAATTGAGCGGAGTTAGTACTTTACCATTTTAGGATCAAAATTAATACGATCCGATGATAAAATCATGTTTAGAACTTTAAAAGAAGGTCACATGTCCGATTTGGGTTCAATCGGACATAAGGATCACCTTGGGGACCACACGGGTGGGTCAGACAGGTGGGTAGTCTGGCCCACCGGTCCTACCCACAGGTTGGGACCGGCGGGTAGGGGCCCGCCGGTTGTACTCGCCGATTGGGCCAGGGGCCCCTGCTAGGACCGGCGGGTAGGGGCCCGTCGGTTGGGCCCGCCGGTTGGGCCCAAAGGCCCCCCTGCCTTCTCAGGTGGGTACCCACAGGCGGGTAGGGGCCCACCGGTTGTACCCATCGGTCTTGGCGGGAAACACCCTGTTTCTTCCCAACTTTATCCATTCTTTGGGGATTCAAATGGGGATTTTCTCAACCCATTCTTCACACCTTCAAGGTCCTATAGGATGGTTCTAACCTGGATCTAGGTTAGATTCAAGTGATGGGAAACCATCTTACCTTCTTTGCTCAAGAACAACTTCAAACCCTCCAAATCACTTCAAACCCACAATGCTTCTTCCACCTTGTCAATATCTCTTCAAATCCTTCAAGATCAACACATAAATCATCTATTAAACCTTAGATTCATCATTTCAAAGGGGATTTACAAGATCTCAAGAAACCATACTCGAATCAAGGGTTTAAAGCTTGGATATGGTGAATGTTCACAAAACCCAACCTTGCTTACCTCTAACTGTAGATCTAGAGCTGAAGATCACTCTCCCGGTGCCGAAATGGGGAGATCAAGCTTCGACACCGCTGAAATCCTTCCCTTCTTCCTCTTCCTTCTCTTCCCTTCTTCTTCCCTTTCTTTTCTCTCTCCTCTTTACTATTCTCACCAACGTACGGGTGACATAAATGGAAAGAAAATGAAGTCATAAAGCTATATATATAAGTCGTAATAAGTGAACAGTGCACATGGATGGGTCACTCAGGTGGGTGGGTGCACCCACCTGCCCTACCCACTTGAGGGCCAACACTTGGGATTTTGACAGGGTTCGGGCCACGGCACGGACCCCACCCCCGGCATACGATGTAGCATACGTATATACCTTTAAATACGGCTACAATACCTGTTTTATCCGTACATAGCCTTATGGTAGGTGCATGTACACGGCTTGGGCACTCCCGTCTCTTCTGGCACTGGCTCGGACTTGTCGGGCCAGCCGGTGTTTAAGGTCACCCGAGCCATCATAGCCCATAAGGAACCCGCTCTAATTTCCTGTGGCTCGGTTCCTGCATGGTTAAACCGGTTCAACCGCAAAATCAGACTGGGTTTAAGAAGCGGGGTATTACATAAAGACTCTCCCAAAATTTAAAAGCTTCATTTGTAGAGCTTGTGCATAGGGAATAGCATCGTGCGAGGGTCTCCATTCTCAATAAGTACCAATCAATCCTTCATGTTGTAGGTGTGGCACATAAAATGAATCACTAGATCATATTTTACTTGGTTGCTCTTTTGTGCTCTTGGTCTGGTTTGGCAGTAGCCTTTCATACTTGCCTCTGTCAGATCATATCTTATTGTTCCATGAATAATTAGAAAGTTGAGATGCTTTGTTCTGATCAGATAAGAAGCTTGCTCGTGAGTCACTTTCAAGAGCATCCTTCCTTTATTGGTATCTATGGCATGCAAAGAATGATTTGGCTTTCAATGTCAAGATATGAACTCCACAAGAAGTGATAACGGTGGCGGATAAGGCATATGTTGAATTCATTATAGCAAATACAAAGGATAATCAACATAATGTAACAGTGGGTGGGCCTATGCATGCGCCATTATGAGATGGTCGCCCCCAGCACCAGGTTACATCAAAATTAATTGTGACGCGGCACTCTCCAAAGGGACTTTGGAAGGTAGTTTGGGATTTATTTTCAGTTATTAGTTTGGAGGGATGATTAAGGCCTTCTCGATTCCTTAATGTCTAAGTTCAATAATTCAAGGAGAGGCATTGGCCATCAGATCGGCTTTATCTCATGCTTTGGCTCTAGGATATCTACATCTTCAAGTAGAACCTGATAGCTAGGAGACTTTTAATTTACTTTAAGACTATAATCAAGTACCACCTCTGGAGGAGGTGGCAACAGTCACTGACATTAGGCAACAATGTACTTTATTTGTTTCCATTTCTTTCACTTGTATTCCAAGGGCTCTGAATAGTGTTGTAGATGCCCTGGAGCGGAAGGCCCTATCTACCATGTATTTAATAGATTGGCCATATTCCATTCATTGGCTTCTCAGGCTTTGTGAATCTAAAGCTAATGGATGTACACATGTTTATCACCATCAGTAAATTTGTTCATTACAAAAAA